>NC_137097.1:66873598-66988598 GCF_949357685.1 Gobio gobio
AGGATTCTTTGATAAATAGAAAGTTCAAAAGAACAGCATTTATTTGAAATAGAAATATTTTGCAACATTATAAACGGTCACTTTTGATTTATTTAATGTCTGAATTAAAGTTATAATTTCTTTCAAAACTAAATTCCACCATTATTTGTAAAAAGACACTTTTTTGAGTACTTTGACTATGGGATCATTTGTTATAATGAGAATATGCCAATTAATAGTCACTAAGAAGGCCTAAATTTCATATTAAAACAATCATGAAGCAATTATGACAATTATGAATTATGAATGAAACAATTATGAATGAAACAGCAATAAAACAACAAAATAAATGGTTTTAAATTGTATTTTGTATTTAATGAATATAAAATTATATCATAAACCATGCAATTTAAATGTGACAACCTGCTCTGACATTTATGAAAAATACCCTTGCACTGAAAACACGGTAAAATCCTCTAAAATAAGTACAAATATTACTTTAATGGATAAAATGCAGGTTTTAGGTTTGTAACCAACATGCAATATTAACAACTTGCTCCCACTGCTTGTGTTTGGAATTGCGTATAAATCTGCAGGTGTGTCTCTGATTTCGTTGATCACAGTTGATGTCACTCGTCGCTGCAAGAGCTCAGTTTTTACTGCGTCTGACTCATCTCAGACTTTCTTTCAGAACTCAAAACAGACCTGCAGAGAGAGAGGAGGGGCAGACTGCCCACACACACACACACACACACACACACACACACACACACACACCTCTAACCTCATGCTTACACACCTTCACACACGGCCCATGTCTCTGAGGTGTGAGGTTATACACGAGTGTGTGTGTGTGAGAGTGTGTCCAGTGTCTGACACAATAGACGACTGCGTGTGTGTGTGTGTGTGTGGGTCAGCCGCAATGGTTTTGTCCACGCTGGCATGTCCTCACGATAGCGCGTCTTAGCACATGATTCTCCACGGCCTCCACCTCCCTCAACGTCTGTCATGTTGGTATTTATCACATTTTTACACTGTCTCTCACTGTCTGATTCGAGGCCGGCCTCCTTCCCCTTTTAAAAAAATGATTCGATCGGCCTCTTTGTCTCTACTTTTCTGTTATTGTCTTAGTGTCTTTCACGTATAAGAGGCAGAATCCGCCATCACGTCTGTCTTCATTATGCTGTTTCAGGGTCACGCTGGGTCACACCCGCAGGGAGGGTCACGGACGCACAGCGGGCAAAACCAACAAAACCCAAAATCTCTCTCATTAAACCTGCATGGTCTCCCCAATGGTCCACACTCCAGAAAACGGATACAAAACAAACACTATATGGACCAGAAACTATATCAAATATATTGTAGAACAATACATCAGTCATCTTAAGAAACAAATGTATACATTTTTCAATAATTAATAATGATTTAATATGTGCTTCAAAACCTTTTATATCTTTAAATGTAGCAATCACTTTAATTAATTATAGACTAAAACGTACAAAATTCCACCTCCACCAAATATTTAAATTCAATTTTTTTTTTCATTTGATTTTTGTTTTAAATTTGTGATCATCTTTCATGTCCCAGCCTTATTTTCCTAATTTAGCTTGGGTATTTAATAATAATAATAATAATAATAAAAATTATTATTATAGTAGTTGTAGTATTAGTAGTTGCTAGTATTATCATCAGAGCATGACATTTTTTATCATATATCATATAATAATAATGATGATGATGGTAATAATAATAATAATAGCCTAATAAAAATAATTATTAGCCTATTAGTAGCCTAGTAGTAGTAGTATTAGTAGGCTAGTATTATCCTCAAAGCATGGCATTTTTATCATATAATAATAGTGATGATGATAATAATAGCCTAATATTAATTATTATTATTATTATCATTATTACTAGCTTTTTAGAGAATATATATTTCATAGGAGAAGACATGGTCATTTCCAAGTATTTAAAGACACTGATGGTTCTGATCATTTTAGCCTAATATTTCACCATAAGCTTTGTTTTCACTATGATGTCTTTAAACATACATAGCTATTATTCATATGACAAAACAATACAATACCTGGCTTTAATAAAATCCAATAGCTATTTTAAAAAGCATTTGCCATAAATATCACTGCTGTGCTGGCAATGAAAAGCGAGGTAAATGAATTTAAACGGGTGTTTTTTTTTTTTTTATTCCTCCGGTTTTGGGGTAGCCTATCTCATAAAATGATCTTATTTGCTGCGCGGATATTGATATTACTTTCTAACATTTCGTTTAAATCTGTTTCTTATCAATATAGTAGTAGCCTATCTTATTTGAGCTAGACTAGTTGTTAGGAGTTATTTTTAAAGCGTTGGGCTGTAATTGAATTCGTCTTTCGTTCAGGAGCCTCAGTATCATTTTCTCTGTTCCTCTAAATAACCGGATAAATGCGCCCGGATTCGACATCATTATACTCAGTAACCGAATATAATATAATATAATATAATATAGTCATGTAAAGTGTTTTAACAGAAAGAACCCGAAAATAATCACCAGGAAAAATCATCAATAAGCTATTCACCAAAGGCAACCGCGCGCTCTCTCGTGTTGGATTGAATCGCCAGTCAAATATCTGACAATCTTTTGTGGATTCTTGAAAAGCAGTGTTTCTGTTTATAGGCTTCCAGTGTTTATCATGTTTTTTTTTTCCTTTATTGTTGCGCCAGCTCAGTAAAACTAGGGTAGCCTAATGATCACATTTGATTTATAGTGTAACTTTGCCTATTTGAAGTTCTTAGTTTAAATGTAGGCTATAGCTAGTCCTCTATTGATATAGCTCCAATATCTAAACAAAATAGTTCATGTATAGGTAATAATAAGAGAAATAAGGTGAGTGAGTAGGCTAACGTTTTATTGATTGAGAAAAGTTTGATAGGCCTTATAAAAAAAACATTTCCACCACTGCTTAATTTCTCGCAGCTTGTTATTTTATTAAAAGTGTGACTTGAATAAAATGTATGCCAGGAAAATGTATTTGCTATAGACCTATATGCCAATAAGTTGTGCTATTTTTGTAGTAGGCTATAGCTTATATTATTCAAAAGTGTGCGTACTTGGATGATCAAGTAATTTTCTTTGGCCAAACTGATTTTTTTTCTGGATTGATTGGAAGGTGCTTGGGTGTGTTTTCGTTATTATTAATTGATTTTACCGTCAGTGACAAACTAACACAAATGATTCTCTGGCGCCTGACAGCAAACACTGTTTCCAGCTCGTTCATTTCCATCCGACTGCTGGCACACACTTGATAGATGATGTCTTCTCTCTTTTTAAGCATTAATATTGCAGGAACAGGCGAAGGGGAAAAAATAACAGCGATTATTTTTAATTGAGCTGGCAGAAATCTCAACTTGTGGTCAAAATGGCGGACGTCAGGCGCAGGTAGTATCACGCGCCGCTGATGTGACTTGGCAAAACGCTGAGAAACTAAGTCACTAAACGTTGCTTTACTAACTATTAACAGGATTTCAGGAATTACCTGACCTCTTTGAGCAGCAACACGCCTCGTGGTGGGATCTTAGGTGAGAAACCAGGCCATATTTGTGTGTTTTGTGGTGACAGGACAGAAATAATGATGAATTGTTATGCGTTGTGAACATTTTTAAAAAACATGTAGGCTAACCCTTCAGTTGGCTTGCTAGTTAAGTTTTTAGTGATCAAATATTTTTTACATGTCCGAAAAGATATATTGAAAGGCCCAGACGTAGGCAATGACAGGTTTAAAGGAAACATCAATAGCAAAATAAAATGCACATGTTCAATATAGCTTTATTTAGAATGATAACAAAAACGAACAGTTCTTGTTCATTAGCTTAATAACTGTAGGGTTGACACAAACAACCTGGCGCATTAATATAGCACTGTCTGTCACTTATTAACGAAATATTTACACACTCGTTTTTGTTTTCAAAATTTAAACGACGCTTCGCATATTTTAAGACGATAGAAATGTTTTTTAATTGTCCAAGTCCTTGATTTTTTTTCTTCTTTCGTCTTTTTAAGTGTTTCTGACAGGCATAACAACAGAGTCATGCGTTGCACCTTATGTTTATGAGCAAATTGTGGAAAATATACTTATGTATATTATTGATTTATGATATTTTAGTAGGCTACACAAGCAAAGATAGTTTTTGTGTAGTGATGAATAAAGCAAAAAGTGTCTCTGTACTCAGTCTACCCCCTGTCTAGCTGTTTATCTTATACTTGAAATTTAAATAGTATAACAGTTCAGTTTTAATAATAATACTTAGTTTTTTTAATGAATAGGCCTACTATTTACAATTGTAATTAAACAAAGTATTATTTTAAAAAGTAATACTATGTTTTCGTTTTGTCAAAGGCTTTATTTTGGCCTATTCTCGGACGCTGCTAAGTGATTGTGCTTTAGGCAAGTGAATTTTCAAATGCACATGTTGATCAGGACCTAATTATCTCATAGCCGCACTGGTAGGAAGCCATTAAGGGCTGTGTTTCAAACAGAGAAGGGATTGTTTGAAATAAAGGTGCTGCTTTTATTGAATCAAATGCATTCATAAACAAATTCTGCTCTCCTCTGGTTGTGTGCTTCAATTAGCATCTTATTAGAGACCTCAAGCAGGTGTTGGTTTTGACACATAGGCTCAGATTTGAAAGAGGAAACACTAATGAAGAGTTTTACTGCGATGGGAGAGCGTTATCACCACGCATCCGTCCAATGAGGTTTCCTTGGTCTCTCATTTAAGAGACATTTGCATATGTTTGCTAATCCAGCATTTCAAATCAATTTCCTTGTCTTGTTTTTTTGTGTGTGGGTGGGAAGAGTGGCGTCCAAGCAGTCATTCAGTGATTTAGTGTTTTTTTTTTCTTTTTTTTTCTTTCAGAAAGTCAACAAGACTTGATCAGCAGCTCCGTCTATGTCTCGTTTAGGGTTCAGATATCTCTCCGCTTTATGCTGTAAGCAGCTGTTGTTTTATAGGCCTATTCTTTTTGATTGCATGATGGAAGTATTCCCAAAACTCGGACGGAAGATTATGATTACATGTGGAAAAATAAAACGCAGTATTTGCACTCGCAGTTAAATCATTTGATTTCCGACGTGGGAAAACCTTGAGTGATCTTGTAGGATCTGTTGTCGTACTCATTGAAACATTTCTTTGCTGACACAACTTCTGGTATAATTGGACCCCCCCCCCCCCCCCCTCACAAACTCAATATTTATTCACGGTCAGTCCAAACAACTTTTGCAAAGTTTTTTTTGAGCAACTATTCAGCTGTAGGTCAGATATGCTTCGTTGAGCTCCTTGTGTTGGGTGTTTTTCGCAGACAAACACAGCATATGTTTGTTTTAAATTAGAGATGCACATGGGGAGCGCGGGGTGCGCGGTCGCTTTCGTCTTTGTCTCGGCCGCTAAATCCACAAGCAGCTGCCGGCTGCAGGGTCTGCTGGGAGTTTCGGAGAGAGAGAGCGAGAGCCGTGCACTTTCTCCCATCAGCCCGTGCCAAGGTGGCATTACGCAAGCCGGGGAGAGAGGAGGTGGAGGGAGGGTCTGGTATAGCCACGGCGTTGGTCACCGCAGACTTAAGAACACAGTTGCCATGACAAGCTTGATGGGATGCTGAACTTTGCCTCGGTGGTGGATCGGAACTTGTCAAACTGGCAAATTGTGCACCATCGGACTGGACTGGGTGCTCTTGCTCGCTCCCTCTCTCTCTCGTTCTGCCACCAGCCCCCCCCTCGTCCTCTCTTTCCCCTCCCTTTCAGCTCTTCAAGCTAACGTATTGGCTGAGCTACAGGCATCTTGTTGCCAAATAGGTGGGCCCTATACTCGTGTTGGCAAAGACTCAGGCAATGGTTAAGGAAAGAACGCGGAGAGGACGAGAGAGCGATCGAGGGAGAGAGAGAGAGAGTTGGAGAGAAAAGGAGTAAAAAAAGCAGCAGCACTTGGGTTTGCCAGCGGTCCTGCGAGCTCGTCCAACATTGATTCGGTTCTCTTTTTTTTCCTGCCTGTATTCTGTGCTTTGCATTAGCCAGCACACACACACCCCCCACCCCCACCCCCCTCCGTGCATGCATGTGCGCGCGTGTGCCTGCGTTGTGTGTGTGTGTGTGTGTGTGCCGCGCGCTCTCTGAGTTTTCTGTCGGATCCAAAGATCTAAGAAAACGCTCATTGCTCTTTGCCAAGGATTTTTTTTCCTGCATTGTTTAGACTTTTTTTTAATTTTTTTTATTTGGAAAGCGAAAGCATTTATTTTGAGCGCTTCTGCCTTTTCTAGTTCAATTTTTTTTTTCTTGTGCGCACACCTTTATTTTGTTTTGTTTTTAATTTTTAATTTTGTTTTTTTTTCTAACCAATTTTACCATCTTGTAATTTTTATTTTTTTTACCTGGAAGCGTTTGCAGCGAAAGCAAATTTCCTGATCTTGAAATTAACTTCTTTCCGCCGGCAATTGGAGCATCTCCAGTCTTCTTTCCTTTTTACCCAAGTTTTTTTTTTTTTTTTTTCTCGCCAATTCTTCATCCTTGCCAAGCCAGCAGTTGTTGTTTCGGCGTGAGTGGCAAAGAACTGGTGCGGGTGGATTTTTTTTTTTCTATCCTCAACGGCGTGCCAAATTTATGATGAGAGTGCAAAATGGTAACTACCAGCCTTTCTCTCTCTTTCTGCTCCTGCCCGTCTGCAGTGTGCTTTTCATGGTGCTATCTCGATTGTCGAAATGTGAACATGCCTGGATTTCTGCAGCACAGCAGCCCGCAGAGAGCTTTTGATGGCAGGTCTTGAAGGGACGCAGTTTAACCGCGGTCTTGTTGTGGCGAGAGTTGGCGGAGAGGGTCTGGGGCACGGCGGGCCTGGCACTGGGGCACCGTGGCGCGGTTTAGGCTTTGTCACTGAGCGTTGTGTGGTGAAGGTATTATTGGAGAGCTGAATGAGTCTTCCGTTGCCGTGGGGATCGCCAAGCTTTTCTTGGCCTGACTTGAGCTAAAGAAGCTGCTTTCTGTGAATCGCAGAACCCTGGAATTCCTGCACTGCCTCTGCAATGTTTTAGCTCGCGATTTACCAAAGTATTTTATTTATTTAGAATAATTGTGACTGAGCTTAGGGGGATTTTGATGCATGCTTCTGTGAAAACATTTTTTAAATTGAAAGTTAATCCTTGTAATGGACTAAATTGATTTGTGCACTACAAAACTAATTTTCTCAATCTGTATTTTTGTGTTTATTTCAAGTAAAAATCCTTAAAAAAAGAATAAATGTACTTAAAATAAGGAAATATCCTGAATTAAGCCTACTTTTCTTAAATGTATTGATACTTTTGATTTCAGCATAAAACTCCTAAAAACGTATTCAGATGAACCTACAGTAATCCAGGATGCATTCTGTAGATATTTTTACCGGAAAAGCAAGACTAAAATGTTATTTGCAGAAATTAGAGCCCTGAAATTCCTCTCTCTTTTTGTCGTCCACCAGGATGAATTTCATCCCTTCATCGAGGCTTTGCTGCCACACGTCCGCGCGTTCTCCTACACCTGGTTCAACCTCCAGGCCCGCAAGCGCAAGTACTTCAAGAAGCACGAGAAGCGCATGACGAAGGACGAGGAGCGCGCCGTCAAAGACGAACTCCTGGGCGAGAAGCCCGAGATCAAGCAGAAGTGGGCGTCCCGTCTGCTCGCCAAGCTCCGCAAAGACATCCGCCCGGAGTTCCGTGAGGACTTCGTGCTCACCATCACGGGGAAGAAGCCACCGTGCTGCGTGCTGTCCAACCCCGACCAGAAGGGCAAGATCCGGCGCATCGACTGCCTGCGGCAAGCGGACAAGGTCTGGCGCCTGGACCTGGTGATGGTTATCCTGTTCAAGGGAAGCCCGCTGGAGAGCACGGACGGAGAGAGGCTGGTCAAGTCGCCGCAGTGCTCCAACCACGGCCTCTGCGTGCAGCCGCACCACATCGGAGTGTCCGTGAAAGAGCTGGACCTGTATCTGGCCTACTTCGTCCACTCGCCAGGTGAGTCCCACCGCTGCGTAAAACCCGGTTCAGGAAACACAGTCCAGTTCAGTTCCGGGCTGGATTCCAACAACACACTCCAATGCAAATGTATGCAAATACAGCCTTTGTTGTGTTTATTTCTTTGTGTTTTTAGCTTGGTGTTGTGATCATTTCTGTGAAATTGTGCACATGATGACTTTTTGCTTGACGTTGTGTGTGTGTGTGAACTGGTTTACAGGTCATGTATGTTGTACCGTGTAACATAATGCAACCATGTCTCTGATAGTTGTGTTCGTGTGTGTGTGTGTGTGTGAATGTCAGATTGTGTATCATGGCAGTGACAGCTGGCCTTCTCCCAGCTGGTCTCACACACACACACACACACACACACACACACACACACACACACACACACACACACACACACACACACACACACACACACACACACACAGGTCAGTTACACTGCTGCCCTTAAATGCACACCTAAAATCAGAATGATCACATTTTCATAGACACAATCAATTTAAGTTCAATTTTTTTTTATCAATTCATGCATTTATTTATTTTTACATTTTGCTCAGCATTGAAATAAATGTGAAAATTAAATATTAATATCAGACCATTGGCATTGTTTCCAATTTTAATCAAATGTTATTCATGAAACGTCTCGATAAAGAGACTACAAAGTCTTTTTTTTGTTTTATACTGCATTTTTTTCTTTTTTATATAAATTAGGATATTTTTCCAGATTTTCAGGTGTAATGTCTTTGCCATTAATTTTTATAATAGTAATAATAAACAATATAATTACCAGGATTAATAACAATTATTGTTTCATTTAATGCATTTTATTCAGTTAGTTTTATGTAAATGATTTACTATTTAAATCATTTTTTAAATTTATTTAAATGCATTCTTTTATTTGTTGTTTCTTTATTTATTTATTTAATGCATTCTTTTATTTGTCGTTTCTTTATTTATTTAATGCATTCTTTTATTTGTCTTTTCTTTATTTAAATGTATTTTATAAGGGTTGGGGTTGTGGTTTTGTTGCATTTGCAAGTATTTCTTTGTCAGATGCACTGTATGTTGGACACTAAATTGGTGGCAGTTCCTGGGAAAACAGAAATAGAGCCTCGCAAACAGCACAATATTATATCTGCAGTTATTTGCAGGCAGCTCAGATATTTAGCTATTATCTGTGCACTCAGAGTATGTGAACAGGCAACATTTGACGATGGTTTTCGCCTTTGTTGTGACACAGAGCCATAATTCTGTTTGTTGGCAGGGGCGCTGAAAGAGATTTTGTTGCCCATGCCGAGTTTCCCTTTTGCTCCGTGTGGAACTCAGCGTCAGTTAGCCGGTTCACCATGCCGTTCTTTTCCTGTTTAACGGGATGCCAGGACTCGGATTATCTCCTGCTGACCCGGCCGAATCTCCTGTCTTAATCCGGACGCTATTAAAACGATGGCTCATTGTTCCGGCCACATCCGCTTTACCCACTGCAACGTTTGTTCCTTTTCCTTAAACACTGACAGGCCCTGTTTCACGTAGTCGGTATTTTCTAAAGATTACTCTCAAAGCAAACAGTTTGCATTTATTTTTTCGACTGCAGTTTTAAACGGCTAGAGAGAGCAGCAGGAGCGCCTGCCAAAAAGCAGGCCTGGTTTAGATCACCTCTGCTTTTGCTGTCTCTGAAAATCAGCGTTTACATTTCGGCCCCGGCATTTGAACAACAACATGCACTGTGATGTTAGAAAGCACGATTCGCGTATAATTTACACCTCAGGTCCTGTTTCAGCGGCGCATGCTGGACAAGCGGCCGTTTGGTGGTTTATTGAGGAGATGCGTGTCGTATCGCCCTTTGGGAGCGATTAATGACGTTAAACTCTGCAGAAACGCGCCGGTTAAATACCCAGGAGCACGATGCCGTAATTACGCTCCGTCTTCTGGTCGTACGCCGGCTGTATTAATGATGATGATGATTAATGGGAGATGTTGACGAGCATCTCTCAGATCGGCCGTCTCTCGCCGCTCCAGAAGAAAAAGTTTCTGTTTTTCTTCTGAGTTTGTCAGAATGATGGATGCTTTCTCTCGGGTTTAGTCATCTCTGGAGCTCACCACGTCATGCGGCTTCCATTATCGCGCAGTCATGATAAAAACATGTGCCTGCTCTCATCTCTAATCGAGCCGTGTCCAGCCCAGACAGCCGATGAAACGCCCGCCGCGATGCCAAGTTCTGTAGTCGGACGACGGCTATACAGCTCTGTGTTGTAAAGCCCAGAGAGAGCGGTAGACGCTGAAAGGAGGGGAACTAATGGTGGCCTTTTCCTTTCAGAAAAGGAAATGGATGTATATAGTCGAATGACAATAGGCTCTTAAAGTGCGGTCAAGCGTTAAATCACTTGTTTCACAGCGAATCATCTATTCAGGATCGTTTACACAGCTTTCAAAGGTGTTCGAGATCACATCAGAGAGGTGTTGCGATCCGAGTTTAAAAATGAAGACTGTGGGTGTCTGCTGACAGTGTTTAAATTAATGGTTACATTTATCAGTATTTTCTGCAATTATTTTAGTAGCTACAGTTTGGGCATCCCTTCAGAAGTGAAATAAAACTATGAAAGCCATAAGATTGGTTGCCGACAGACCTTTGGGCAGCTGCGTTTCTTCTTGGCCTGTAAACAAGGTGTCGTGGAACAGTTTCACGCTGCTCCAGGCTTTGAGGCCCGAAACCAGACCCACAGCACACACACACCGCTTTGGTCACCTTCACATTTGATTTGATTCGGACGTGGTTATAATTTTGGAGTTTTTTTCAGCGATGCAACGGAGTTGCTTGGATCACATTCAGGAAGCTGGTTTTCCTGTGTTTATTGTGTTTGTGTGTGAGAGAGTTTGTTTAATTACAGGTGCTGGAAAAATATTATTCCATTTGGATTTTGCCACTTTGTTGCTTTTAAAAAAAAAAAAATTTCTCTCGGTATGTTATAACTGATTTGTTTAGAAATTAGAAAATGGAGAAATATTTGTTTCAGTGATGGCAGGAAAAAAAAACAATATTCAAAAGTTTCATAATTCCATATCAAATATAACATTTTAATACAACTATTAATGTTCATACAATCAATAACATACAATTTTTTATTTGTTTTTGAATGACCGTATATATGAATCCTATTTTTTAAGTTATTTTAATATCTTCCATTTTGTCAACAAATTTCTATGCTGTAATTCATAAAAAAATACAGCAAAAAGACATGAAACATTATTTTAATGACATTCTAGAATATTTTATTGATGTATTTATAATGTAATTTTTAAAAAACTTGTTTAGTGTATTATATTTAGTGTGTGTGTGTGTGTGTGTGTGTATGTGTGTGTGTATGTATGTATGTATGTATGTATGTATATATATATATATATATATATATATATATATATATATATATATATATATATATATATATATATATATATATATATATATATATATATATATATATATATATATATATATATATATATATATATATATATATATATATATATATATATATATATATATATATATATATATATATATATATATATATATATATATATATATATATATATAATATATATATATATATATATATATATATAAAATATATATATATATATATAAAATATATATGCAATATTCACTCAACCGTACAGCACACATCATATCAGATGCTGTATATTTAATAACTAATTTTATGTAAATAGGATGGAAAAAATGCATGAGAAATGTTGTGTGAAATCAAACCGAAATGTTTGATCTTTTGGGGAAATTTTTTGGTCCCCATGAGGAAAACATCTTCTAAATCACATTAAATGATATTCTTTTGAAAATGTAAAAATTGCGAAAGTTTTCTGTGATGGGGTAGGTTTAGGGGATATAATATACAGTTTCTACTGTATAAAAGGCATTATGTCTATGGAAAGTCCTTATAAAACATGGAAACCCAACGTGTGCGTGTGTGTGTGTGTGAGAGAATCTTTCTAGTTGAGTTGTTTTTTCCTCTGTTATAACACTCATTTAGCATGATCTCATCACCCGGAGAGAAAGTCAAAAACAGCAGAGGTCAGAAGAAATCTTTAGATGAGAACAAATGGCACAGCTGAGATGGAAAACAGGAGAAATGTTAAAAGAGGAGAAGGATTGACTTTGGCTCGCACTGCTTTTCTTTACGGCCTTTCACTTGGATAGAACAGGACGAGTAAAACTTGCAGAGGTAAAACCGACATGCCCCAAACATATAAGCAAACAAATGTAACAAGAGATATTAATATTCTCTGGCAATTTAAAAGAAATCAACAATGACTACACCAAATGAATCCTCCTCCTCCTCCTTATCAACCATTAATTATTGTTAATATTACTATTTGCATTGTTGCATTTGTTAAACCAGAGAATGGAACAGCGGGCAGAGAATAAAGACGGTGTAAAATGCCAAGATGGAAACAAAAGCCGGTCTGCGAAGGGAACTTCGACTGGTGTGTGTGTTTGGCACTGCCGCGCGGATCTCAGCTTTTCAAATCACGCCACACGCTCTGCCAACATCCCTCTCTCTTTCCCAGCCTCTCCTTCCATTTAACCCGCTTTTTCAGGCCCTATCCTCTGCTTTTCCCTCTCTCGCCATCTTAACACCTCCGTCACGACGCCGACGGGAAAAACGAGCCCCTACACGATTCCGTATAGAAAAACGGCTTTCTTTCGCATGTATTTCAGGGCTGATTTTTTTTTATTTTAATTTAAGCATTTCTCTCCCTCTCGCTCGCTCTCCTTTTTTTAATGATTCAGGAATTGGCCACGGCAAACAATCCCATACGCTGCGATAGCCATGTTCCAAATCAAAATGGAGAGTTTGGCAGCGCTGACTTTGGCTGCCGGGCCTCTGTCTGGGATGTTAGACGTGAAAAAATACTAGTTTGATAGATCATCCGGCTAATCGTGTGTAAGTACATATATTTTTACACAAAATAGCCCTTTTACGCGTCACCGGAATGGTCAAACTGTCGCCGGCCGAATTAAAAAGCGTGTTTAAACTTCTAAAGTGTGTCAGTGGAAGCAGCTGGAGCTGGCATGACACTTTTGACAAGCGGGTTTTACCAGATGAGAGTCCGAGAGTTTGACATGAGCCCTTATAGGAATGCCGTGTGGCGTTATTTATAAATGGGTGTGTACGGCGTGCTATGAGTGACACGGCGGACAGGCTAATAGCGGCAGTCAGACTGAGCGAATAATGATTGGAAAATGAGGGCTATTATTGAACTAGAGTAAACAGCACAGGACTCTGGTGAAAAGACCTCATTCACCACAGCGCTGGAGTGCAGCGGCTTTCTTCTCCTCAGGGGTCCTCCTGCCGCTCTCAGAATCCGCCTTTTGTTCGCCGCAGAGACGGACAGAAAGAGAGAGAGAGGGGATGAAGCATGCGCCGGTCTAACGAGACCTTCGTTTTGTCGTGTCCACGAGGCCGTTTCTTCACCGCAACAGTAGACGCATACAAACTGCCCTAATGAAATAAAAGCGGACAATACAAAGTACCATGGTACCGTCACCTTTTTTTTTTTTTTCAGCTTGGTACCTTTGTAATGCGGTAAATCTGCAAAAGTTTACCATGTTACGTCGAATGGTCATGTGGCAGAACTACAAACTATACAGTCCCTTGCAGACATTTACTGTGTTTACCATAGTAATACCTGCTGATTTGTATTTCCCCTTACAAAATGACCATGTTTTTTTCATGTACCATGGTGATATAGTAAATATTTGTCCCTCTGGTTTGTTTTTTTATTATGTTAAACTAACAAATTGATTTGTTTTTTCTCTTACAAAGATTTCCATGATATGGTAACGAAAATTACAATTGTACTAACATGTGTTTTTTTTTATACATGGTACCATGGTGATGCAGTAAATATTTTACACAGTTTTTCCGTTACACTAACAAAAAAAGTGCCATGTTTTTGTCCAAGTGTCTCGACAATACCGATGTAAAACAGTAAATCTATTACCTTTCTTACTGAAAAGTGTGTCAGACCACGGTACTTTTGTCCAAGTCCTGCTGTTTTTCTCTATTGAAATATGGTGTTTTTAAAGTATTCATTTAATTCCCTTACCAACATGTCAACATTTACCATAGTAAATTAACAAAAGGTACAATGGTACTACCACTTCTTTCCCCCCACTTGAACTTGTTACATCACAGTGCCATTTATAATACAGCAAAATCTTATATTGGTATATTGGAAAAGTACCATTTATACAAGTAAAAACTTACCTTACATTTTTAAATGGTAGTTTTCAACATTGATAATCAGAAACGTTTCTTGAGCATCATAGAATGATTTCTGAACGACACTAAAGACAGCTTTGAATTCGGATTTGATCACAGGAATACATTTCAATTTACAGTATATTGAACAGTTATCTTACATTTTAATAACCTCTCACAATATTACTAAATAAATGACTTAATAATCAAATAAATGCAGCCTTGGTGAGCAGAAGAGACTTTCAAAAACAACATATATAAATGTCCAAATAATTTTTATCTTTTTTGTTTTGTTTATCTTTTTTTTATGACTTGTGGTTAGGGTTATGACAGTTCTACTCTATTAACATCCACACATTTGTGAATGTTTATGAAACTTGTCACACATTGCTTCAGGGCTGCGTGGCGCTGTGTGTGACGAGTGAATGCTAATGTATGGATGTTTGCTTGGAGTCAGTGCCTGAGCAGGTTTTATTCTGTGTGAAAGCACATGCTTCTTTCTGTGTGTGTGTGTGTGTGTGTGTGTGTGTGTAAGTGCATGTGAGCGAGAGGGAAAAAAAATGCATCAGGGCAGCTCAGGGACGCGGAGTGTAAACTAGGTGCTAATGCCTCCTTTTGCCTGTTTTGTCAGTGCAAACGTTCTAATTAATGGGAATGGAATAAATAAATTAAGCGGCTACGTCTCTCCACAGCTGAGCAGCGCGAGAGAGAGAGAGAGAGAGAGAGAGAGAGAGAGAAAGATCGAGAGAGTGCCTGTGAATTTCTCTTCCTGTTCCACTTATCATGTTATGACCTATTAGTCCGGGCTTTGATGCAGAGGCTTTTGACAACACACACAAAAGCAGCTTTATTCCGTCGGATTTATGAGGTATTCATGTAACTAATAAAATCATTTTCCTCCAGATTTTGAATTCATTGTGCATGTAATTAACTTTGCAGAGAGCGCGCTAAAATATATGCAAGTAAAGAGCCAGTGCTGGTTAGCGGCGTTTGCCAAGTCAAGCATCACTAGTACTGTTACCTGGAGGTTAAGTGATTTTGAAGTAACTCCGAACACGAAGTATTAAACTTTGTGGTTGCGTTGTGGTATGTTTACATTGGGAATGCCTCTGTGCTGTCCCATAATCCCTTGCACCGTCCACAACCTGTACAGACCCCTGTTTATACTGATACTTCTTGCCGTTCCAGTCTTTGGCTCTCTCCTTTTCTCTCTCTCTCTCTCTCAACACACACACACACACACACACACAGAGGACGGCCAGTGCAGGTGCAGTGATTAGAGCAGATTTATTGTAGTCTCTTGCTCTCATTTAGTCTAATTTTATAGAGCCGCTTTAATTACAGTGCAGTCCTGAACCTCTGAACCTTACCTGCTCTGATGATAATGCCCCATTCACTCGCTCTCTCTTTCTCTCTGTCTTTCTCTCTCTTGAGAGAGGAGATTTTAAATACATCATAAGGTACATTAAAGGAGGAATTCACCCAAATCGCTGCATATTATTTTCTTTCTTCCGTGAAACACAAAATGAGATGTTAACTGCTCTTTAACTCTTTCCCCACCAGAATTATAAAAAAAATGAATTGCCAGTAGGGATGTCACAAGTACCGGTACTTCGGTACCAAGTCGGTACTGAAATTATAAAAATGTGACGATACCAGCATTTCTGTAGTACCGGTAGGACCAACTCCCGAGTATATTCGGTATCCGCAGTTGCGTTCAGTTGCTTCAGTGTTTATCTAAGCACAGGGCTCCAGACTGTGTGTATATAAGTGTCTCTGGATATTAAACTTATTATGATATTATGACACTTGCTGGCTGAATCCGAAATCGCCCCCTAAACCCTCATTCACTTCACATTCACTACGTTAGTCCACTAATATAGTTCACTTGAAGGAGTGAATGAAAACGAGTGCGTAAAGTCGGACAGCCGTTGAGTGTACATCGGCTGTACACTCGTTATTGCGGTGCAATGTGGGATTGAATGAGTGCACTTAATAACGTCCACTATGGGTTCGGACACCACTACAAATGGCTGTGCGCTCAAATAGTGCCCTATTTGAGGGTATAGGGGGCGATCTCGGGTTCAGCCGCTGTCTTTGTAGTCTCTGCCGTGTGTTACTATATGAGATTTTACCGTTTCATTTGAGAAAACTATTAAAACACAGACACTCAAGGGTCTTCATGGCAACCTGTCAAAATAAAAGTTCGGTTTAAATTGAAAAAATGTGATTAAAATTTTTTAAATTGACAGAATAATATATTAGGCTACTGTTGTAGCCCACAGTAGATTTATGTAATAATAATACGTCTACTAATAATAATAATTATGACTAGATGGTTGAATTTTTCACTTGATCTTTTTTTTATAAACAATGTTTACTTTTAAACGGTATACAGCCTTTAAATGTTTATGTATTATTTACTTATGATTATTATCATAAATAATAAACTTAATACATTTAATATATCTTTTTTAAATAGTTAAATAAAAAAAATAAAAAAACGACTACTGGAATTTAGGTACGGTGACATCCCTAATTGCCAGCCACCGCCAGCATTTTTGATCTTTTACGCAAAAATGTCATGGCCCCCAGAATATTTTGCTGTATGAATATCTGAACATGCAATATATCAAAAGAAAAAACAAGACTCCTCTGCTTTTAAACAAAGGAACAAAAAATGCTTTTATGAAAAATGTTTTATGCATGCATTCTTTGACTTGAATGTGGGTAAGTTTCATAAAAAAAGCAACATTATGAACAAAAATAACAGTGAAAACATGGAAAGCCATGGAAATGGATGCGTGTCGTAAATGATTGATAAAGAAAGGGTTAAAAGTGGATAGTGATTTGTACTTTTAAGCTCAAAAAAGTACCACTACTTGAACAATAATTTACACAAAAAAAACCTTTGAAAACAAAACAACTGAACCAAGCTGAGGCCTGTTGCATGAAGCTAGCTGAACAAACTCTGAGTTTCAAAGTAGGTTTAGAGTTGACAAATTTTGGGAGGACTAAATTAGCTCTTCAGAGTAGGGTCTAACCCAGCACAATAGGATACAAAGATGCATTGATTGGCCAAACGTATGTCGAAACACAGACACCCACCATTTTTAAAAAGCTGTGTAAACCCACAGTTTGCATATACACTCTCAGAAAAAAAGGTACAAAAGCAGGTTCAAAAGGTACACTTTTGTTGTTCCTTTTAGGTACCAATATGCACCATTTAGGTACAAAAGTGTACCTTTTGAAAAGCTTCCACCCCAGTGACAGCTTTTGTACCTTTTTTTTTCACAGTGTGTACTTCGTGAACTAACATAAACCTACCGAAAGCTAATGTTAGCGGCATTTACCTTTAGCCTTTGTCTGTGGCGTTGTGATATGTAGCACTGCAAGCTGTCGTAGGAGATTTCGTCTCTTAGCCCTCCTTTTTGCTCTTTCAAGCGCATAACTTATACGCCTACATTCCATTTCTGTTATCATGAAACGCACAAAAAGAACACTGCTACGATCACGGCGTCCCCCATCCGCCAATTGTTGACATTGCAAATGCTGCGCTTAAACGGTGGCCGGCTCACGTCACTCCAGAGTTCCTACTGGCGGTGCGAATGTAACCTGGAAAATGGCCCTATGGGAAAATATATTTATTTGTCTATCATTATATCGATCTATCTATCGTTATATCTATATCGTTATATCTATCGTTATATCTATCTGTCTGTCGTTATATCTATTGTTATATCTATCGATCTATTGTTATATCTATCGATCTATTGTTATATCTATCGTTATATCTTGTTCTATCTATCTATCGTTATATCTATCTATTGTTATATCTATCGTTGTATCTATCTATCGTTATATCTATCTATCTATCTATCGTTGTATCTATCTATCGTTATATCTATCGTTGTATCTATCTATCTATCGTTCTATCTATCTATCGTTATATCTATCTATCGTTATATCTATCTATCGTTCTATCTATCTATCGTTCTATCTATCTATCGTTCTATCTATCTATCGTTATATCTATCGTTATATCTATCATTGTATCTATCTATTGTTATATCTATCTATCGTTATATCTATCTATCGTTCTATCTATCGTTGTATCTATCTATCTATCTATCTATCTATCTATCGTTATATCTATATCTATCGTTCTATCTATCATTGTATCTATCGTTATATCTATATCTATCGTTATATTTATTTGTCTATCATTATATCGATCTATCTATCGTTATATCTATCGTTATATCTATCTGTCTATCGTTATATCTATCGTTATATCTATCTGTCTATCGTTATATCTATCGATCTGTCGTTATATCTATTGTTATATCTATCGATCTATTGTTATATCTATCGTTATATCTATCTATCTATCGTTATATCTATATCTATCGTTATATCTATCGTTATATCTATCTGTCTATCGTTATATCTATCTGTCTATCGTTATATCTATCGATCTATCGTTATATCTATCGTTATATCTATCGATCTATTGTTATATCTATCGTTATATCTTGTTATATCTATCTATCGTTATATCTTGTTATATCTGTCTATCTGTCTATCTATCTATCGATCTCGATCTATCGATCTATCGTTATATCTATCGATCTATCGTTATATCTATCGATCTATCGTTATATCTATCCGTCCATCCATCGCCAATTTGACTTGTATCTAAATTGGTGTCTAAATTAACACAAAATATAATTTAATTTGATTGTAGTTACCATTTTTTTTGTTTTAGCAGGACAGTTGTGCAGCTTGCACTTTTGTCTTATTCCCTCAATTTTACTGCCACCCCCCCCCCCCCCCCCAAAAAAAAAAAAAAAAAAAAAAAAAAGCTGAGGTGGGAAAGCAGAACCACAATTGATTTCAGTAATTATGCACAACAAAAAAAGCCAGGTAATTGTGGGCTACTCTTACCGTCACTAATCGGCCTCCGGATTACATCCAAACGATGATAATTGGTGGGGTTTCACTACAAAACAACACGAAAATGCAGCAAATATTCAGCCATTTTGAGCCACAAAAATGAGAAGAAAAACATCCCGTGTAAAGCCTGGATCTACACACTGTTATTGACATTCACATTCTGACTAGCATGTACGTTTAATTGTGCATTGTGCCATCTTTCAAGATTTTTTTCTTCAAAAAAATGTTGGTAGTGCATTAATTTTCTACTTAAAGTAGTTTCATTATTATCCTGATGCGCTTTTGTTGATGAACTTATCTAATCGGATACATTTTATTAGTTTTTTTAAATGCAGTTTTTTAATTAAATTATTTTCCAGGGAGCTTAACTTGAACTTGAACGTTCTTTTAATATGACACACACACATCTATGAATGAACATTTAAAAACACGTTGACTGTTGTGCGGGATGTTCCTTGTCCTCTTGTTCTCTTGAGATTGTGAAGCGGCTACACATGCTCCCTTACAAGCACGTTTCCTTTCATTTTGTCGTTCTGTTTTCCTCCTCTCATCTGTTTTTCTCTTCATTCGACATCATCCCCTGTGACTCCTTGAACCAGAGATACAAGAAAACGCGTTGGTGCCTGTGTGTGTGTGTGTGTGTGTGCACATGTGCGTCAGAGTGCGAGACTAGGCCACAACAAACAGCATCTGCAGATATCACATATGGGCAAAACCATCACAGATCCCCCACACACACGTCCCCGAGCAGCTGAACCCCTCTTCACACCTGATGCTGGGGGTCTGTGTGTTCCCCACTCTATTCCACAAACACAGATGGGACCCTGAACCCCCAGGACGGGCCTCAGACCGGGGGCTTTCCTGGCTAACGGTCCAGGCCGGTCGGCTCTGGTTGTGGTTGTGCTTCTGACAGGCTGGTTCTGAATCACAGCTCCTTCCGCTCGTCTGTTTCTGCTGCCCAGTTTAAGACACAGCATACAGGTGGAGTTTCAGATTTTTAGAGCTCGTATGCTTGTAAAGTCAAAGTATAAATTATGAAACAATTAGTTTTATAATTCTAAAATTAGTTTTATATGTGTATAAAAGAGTTTTTTTTTTTCTTATGATGCATTTCCATTTGAAACAAGGACGTCTGTCTGTCTGTCGCTCTGTTTATCTATCGTTCTATCAATCATTCTATCGATCGTTCTATCGATCGTTCTTTCTATCTAGTAACAGTTTAACTACTATTTCTATCTATCGATCTATCGTTCTATCATTCTATCTATCTATTATTCTGTCTGTCTGTCTGTCGTTCTATCTGTCATTCTATCTATCTATCTGTCGTTCTATCTGTCGTTCTATCATTCTGTCTGTCATTCTATCGTTCTGTCGTTCTATCGTTCTATCGTTCTGTCTGTCTATCTGTCTGTCTGTCTGTCTGTCTGTCTGTCTGTCTGTCTGTCTGTCTGTCTGTCTGTCGTTCTATCGTTCTGTCTGTCGTTCTATCGTTCTGTCTGTCATTCTATCGTTCTGTCTGTCATTCTATCGTTCTGTCTGTCATTCTATCGTTCTGTCTGTCATTCTATCGTTTGTCGTTCTATCTATCGTTCTGTCTGTCTGTCATTCTATCGTTCTGTCTGTCATTCTATCGTTTGTCGTTCTATCTATCGTTTGTCGTTCTATCTATCGTTCTGTCTGTCTGTCGTTCTATCTATCGTTTGTTGTTCTATCTATCGTTCTGTCTGTCTGTCGTTCTGTCTGTCGTTCTGTCTGTGTCGTTCGATCTGTTGTTCTGTCTATCTATCATTCTGTCTGTCATTCTATCTATCTATCTATCTATCTATCTATCTATCTATCTATCTATCTATCTATCTATCTATCTATCTATCTATCTATCTATCTATCTATCTATCTATCTATCTATCTATCTATCTATCTATCTATCTATCTATCTATCTATCTATCTATCTATCTATCTATCTATCTATCTATCTATCTATCTATCTATCTATCTATCTATCTATCTATCTATCTATCTATCTATCTATCTATCTATCTATCTATCTATCTATCGTTCTATCTATCGTTCTATCTATCGTTCTATCTATCGTTCTATCTATCGTTCTATCTATCGTTCTATCTATCTATCGTTCTATCGTTCTATCGTTCTATCGTTCTATCGTTCTAGTTCTATCTATCTATCGTTCTATCTATCTAGTAACAGTAACAGTTTAACTACTATATCAATCCATCCCATCTGTTATTTTGTCATTATATAGTTCTAGCTATCATTCTGTTCGCAAGGCCTATAAACTCCATCCCATCCGTCCAATAATTTTTGTAGTTAAAAATTACGTTTATGTAATTTCAGTGTATTTTATGTGAATTTGATGTTTTCCATAATGTAAGGAGTCTCATGTGAGGAAGCTCACAGTTAATCTACAGTAACTGTTGGGGTGGAGGAGCTCCATCTGAGGATGTGTTGAAAGTGAGGTATGCAGCTGTTAGCTTTTGTCATGATTGACTCGATTCTACAGAAATGCTTTTCCAGAACTTTGTCAGAGCTTCTTTTATATCAGATGAGATGCACATCAAGATGACAAAGCACTGCACTGCCTATAGCTGTAAATAAATCACTGAAAACAATGGCGTTTTTGGCAGCCTGATGTGTTATTTTAGTGAAGTGTACTTGTTGTAACACACTCTGGGATTGTCCATGCTGTATACATCATATATAATCCTACAAGAGTCTTTTTATAGCAAGGTCTGTTCAGCGTTAAGCAGAATTAAGTCTTGCAGAATAAGTCATTGAAGATTTAGTTTTTAAAGTGAGGCTGTGTTTATTCTGTTGTACATGCGCGCACACGCATGGGAGAGTAGATCTCTTTATGGCCTACGTTTGTGGTTAGATTTTTATCTGTGGTTTTGGCCATTTAAGAAAACCTAAAGGTTTTGCTTTTCCTGTGTTTCTATAGTTATTGTATTTTTTTTAAATGGGACTTTGTATTACTTTAAAGTGCTGTATTTGATCCAGTTTTTGTGTGTGTGCAGAAAACCATAACTTGCTTGTTGAGGGTGGTTACTATGTAGTTGCTGAAGTGTTTTTTTATTAATAGGAATTCATGGTAGGTCCTCAATTTAATATGCATGCACTACTCTTCAAAAGTTTGGGGTCATTAAAAATTTCTATCCATTTAAAATAAATGCTGTTCTTTTGAACTTTCATGAAAATCATGAAAAAAATGTATCACAGTTTCCTCAAAAATATGAACTTTATTCAACATTGATAATAATCATAAATGTTTCTTGAGCATCATATCTGAATGATTTCTAAAGGATCATGTGACACCGAAGACTGGAGTAATGATGCTGAGAAGTATGAATGTATTAAAATATATTACAATAGAAAACAATAGGAAAATATTGTAAATGCATTTATTTGATAAATTTTTTTTTTGTAAAATATGATAGTTTAAATAAGAGCCTTCTTTCATAAACATAAAAAAAAATCTTACAAACCCCAAACATTTGAACATTTAAAAAACAAACAAACATATATATATATATATATATATATATATATATATATATATATATATATATATATATATATATATATATATATTAGTATTGGTCTTTATTGATGTTTGTTTATTTTTGCTTATTATAAAATGAAGATGTCTTTTATACATCATGCACTAACTGACTTTACAACTATTTATCTTGATATTGTCTTTATATCTTAAAGTGTGACTTTATTTCTTATTTTACACTTTCTCACAATTATCATTTTTATGTTTTACTGTGAGGTGGAAAACACACAATCTCTTCTTTCTCATGTCAGTTGATCCTTATTTCATACTGTACATGTATAATGTGATGTCTAAATCCGCTGCATACAAACAATTAGTTTTAGTTTTTAATGTGTTTAATGTCAGTATAATTTAATAATAAAAACACAGCAAAAACCCTAGAAAGAACAGTTTATTTGCTGCAAGTGAATTTAGGCATCAGTCATGTGAATGTCGAGTTCATTGCAGATTTTTACTGTGGTCAGATTTCTCTGTTGTCCTAAAGCCAGCTGTGAAGGGCCTCGTACCGCTGCTGGTCTGTGATTTATTTAGCGAACGCAGCCACAGAATTTGCCTTTATATAAGCTGTGACATCATGGTTGATGCTGACTTGTGATAGGACACAGTTTAATGTTGCAGAAACGTTCTCACAGTTACAGTTTGAGAAAATAAAGGCGCTTTTGTTCAGTCGCTTGCTTCGCGGTCTACTTGCGCTCATTTTCGAAGGGGGAAAACCTCTAATTTACCCACAGGTGACACACACAACTCGAGTAACTCAAGCAAAGTCTGCGTCTCTGTGTCTTTTTCCTCTTTTAGGGTAATTTGATAACCAAATGCAACACAAACAGTCTCAAATTACACGTTTTTCCGGTTATCGAATCACTGTAACGGTTTTCAAACCTCGTTTGCTCTCCTTCTCACATTTACCAGCACATTTCTCCCACTTTGCCTCTCTTTCTCTCCCTCGTTCGCTAGCGCTCTCTCCCTCTCTTTCCGCTCATTTTCAGCTCTCTCTGAGGAGTTGTCCTGGTTAGACCTCCGCTCGAAACGCTCGGCAACACAGAGGCTCTTTGTGGTTGCGTTCTTTCACAAGGTGTTTGTGAGAGAGAGCAGGATTTCGCTCCTGTACTCTCCTTTCCATCGTGCTTTTTTTCTCGTTCTTTCTGTCTCTCTGTGGTTTGCTCAGTAAACACTCGTGTCCTACACATGCAGTTCATCATATCGAGACAAAGCTGCTGAATCTCACCCAGAGCAGGCCAGATTAAACGCACACTATCGTTTGAAATTCACTCTCTTCAGGGTTTCTCCTCTGCTTGACTTGGCCGTCTCCACCCAGGCTGGATTTGAATGCTCTTAAACACACACTCTCTCACACACACACACAGATGTGCATATACGCATTTAGAGGTCAGCTGCAGCGGATGTGGCCGTGGCCATGGTGACTTTTTTTTTTTTTTTAGGAAGACATCTGTTCGTGGACTAGTGTCCTCTTTAAGAAGAGTATCTGCTACACACACATTAAAGTGAAAGTTCACCCGAAAATTGTCATAATTTACTCCAAATGACTTTCTTTCTTCTGCAGAACACAAAAGAGGATAGTTTGAAAAATGACTGCAGTGTTATTTTTAAATTGTTTATATACGATGAAAGCCAATTTGTTCAATGTTGTTTTTAGACCCCATTGGCTCTCATTGTTTGGACAAAAAAAAAAAACGCTTGGTCTTCAAAATATCTTTTTTGTTCTGCAGAAGTCATTTGGAATGACGGGAGGATGAGTAAATGAAGACAACATTTTAATTTTGGTGTGAATTATGTTTTTAGTGTAGGAGTTTGATGTGGGTGATCACTAAGAAAGAGTTGTGTCCATTGAAGAGGGTGTTTATTTGTCAAGAGAGTACATTTTCACAGCTCTTTGAAGTGAATCTTGCTGAGTAAGTTAGTTAAACCTATTAATTTAGAAATTTAGTTGATGGCAGTGTTTATAGATAAAGTCATTGAGTGTGATTTTTACTAATTAATGGTTCTCTTCAATGATTGGTCATGTTACCATTTTTAAATGTCATGGTTTTTTGGGTAATATGTATATGCCTGATGAAGGTCAGTAGACCGAAACGTTGCTAATAAAAAGTTTTCAAATTTTTTGCAAGTACTGATAGTGTGCGGGATTTCCCTTTATTCGTTTAGTGCTCATAGATAAGAAAATTCTCAAATATATGTTGCGTCCGTTGCGGCCAGGGGAGTGAGGTTTACTGCCCTACGTTACTCACCCTCCTAAACCTCACTCCCATCCCAACGTAACCGGTCCTACTCGACCTGCTTCGAGCAGGATTCGAACCGGAGTCTCCGGCATGCTAGGCGTATGTGACAAGGATGCTAAAGACCGCAGCCTCTAGCCTCAGTTGCTAGAGAGGCAGGAGGGTGAAGTTTACACCCACAGCTCTTACTGGCCTACGTTACACGCAGGTTTATAGTACACATTGACTCTCTTCAGGTTTATTATTAGCCTAGACATCTAGATGCACCCTAGCGGCAGCCAATCTAATTTGCAGCCAGGGTCGTCTTGCAACTCTCCGTTGGCTTGCGAGCAGGTAAAACCAAACTCTGGTCAGGCCAATCACATCGTGTTTAGAGTTGGTGGGCGGGCTTAACATAATGACGGCAGATTTGCCGCGGTTCCGCGTGCTACTTGTAAACAAAGAAGCTGTCGAACAGCGGCCTTTCGAATCGGCTTTGGTGGCGACTTTGGAAGACTTGGAGTTAAGCTTTCTTTGAGAAAAGAGCAAAGAACGGCACTGAAGTCATTCTTAAAAAAAGATGTGTTCAGAGTTTTGCCGAACGGATACGGCGAAAGTTTAATCTATCAACTAGCTCTGCCTCACCTTCTTCGCTGCTCTAGTTGGTTGTAGCGCTATCCTATTGCGTGCAGAGGGAATTTGAAAGACAACCGTTTATCCCGCCCCTCGGATTGAGCCCTGCCAATGGTGTGTTCCCAGACCCAACATCTTGATGTGGGTCTGGCTTGTCAGGCTAGTTTATCATAGCCGTACTGCAAAAACACGTTAAAGTCGTCATGAAACTGAAGTCTTTTTTACCCTATTGTGTTGAATATCTGAGTGAAACGGCTTCTCGAACAAGAAAAAAATGGGACGGGGCATGATGTTGTCCATCTGGAATTGATCGGATGGTTGTGGTTTGCTATTGGTGGATCTCATGTGAGTGACAGTTTGTCCCGCCCTCAGGCCAGTAAACGCATCATCAGAGAAGAGAAGAGATGAGCTGCAATAAGAGAGGGGCGGGGAGTTGTTTGGATTAAGGATTACAAGGAACTAGGGCTAGGTAAAAAAAATTGATTTCTCAATTTATATGAACCGATATCGATTCTTAAATCCCAAGAATCGATTAGCCATCCTGTTTTCAGTTCATGAATGAACAGAACTTTGTAGATCCCCTCCCATCCAATAAATCGCAGTAATCTTTGTGCTTTGTACGTCCATTTTATTACAAAATTTAAAAAATAAATACCGTTTTGGCACAGTTTAATGTGATTCGACTGATTGCAGTAGCGCTTCAGTTCAAGAGAAGTGGCACGTGAACCGATCATCTCCTCGCTTTAATACAGTCACAGTGTGAAATAAACATAAGTGAACATCTAAAGGTATGTTAAAAGATACAATACAACTTACCAAAATCCAAAATCACGTCACATGTAATCGCTCAATAAATGTTTTAACCGTGGAAAGACATCAGCAAAACAGCCTGTACCTCAGAAAAACCATTCAGTGTCCAAAAACTCTATTGTCAGCTAGAATAATGAAGTCTAGAGAGGAGCATTTTGATAAATATATGCATCTCATTACATATTCATTATAATTTTTAATGCTCTTCAATATTAATGATTGTTTGAATAAATCCGTCAAGTTTTTATGACTGTCACTCACCATTTAAATGTTTATATTTAAAAAAAAATATTGGAGTAGAAATATGATTATGTAATTGTAAAGTTAGTATTATAACTTTATTATAATAAAAAAAAACATCCGAGTGTAATTCATGTTTGTATTTGAATCAGTTAATTTTAACCTTCAATATTATAGTAATGTAGTACCAACTGACTATACCACAATAATCGATATTGAATCGAATCGTGAAATTTGTTTCAATACTCAGCCCTACAAGAAACCATTAATTTAATAAAACGATGTGCACAGATCAATCATTTATAAGTCTTGCATTGACTTTATGTATGTACAATGGGCCACATTACATTTTGTGTAATTGCATAGAGTATGTTTCTGACCTTTTTCTGAACATATACAAACATATGGACAGCGACACATCTATAAAGACATGAGACTTGCGGACTGCATTTAACACACACACACACACACACACACACACACACACACACACACACACACACACACACACACACACACACACACACACACACACACACACACAGATGCATACAGGCAGAAACACACACTTGTGCTCCTCCAGCCCTGTCATTAGTGCAGCTTTCATGTGGTCAAAGGGTGGTACAGAGACCACTCATTATTCTCTTTTACAAGCACTTCCACTGTCCTCCTCCAACTCTCTCTCCCTCTCTCTCTCTCCACCAGGGTGTTGAAATGAAAGAATGTGAGCTACTTACTTTATATGAGTAAAACTGTTCTGCTGTTACTCATGCAGGTTCTCATCGGAACGAATCGCGAACATCGCCTCAGGCTTTGTTCTCGGCGGTGATGGCGGCCGACACAGGCCGTGTTTGTGTTCAGATGATGTCATGGCCGCGTGACCCCATGGCCTAATGTGTTGTATATTTCGTCTTAAGTCTCTCGTCGGGCTCCGCGGTCGGTGTCTGCAGTTAAGAGCTCATCATGGGAGAGTGAACGCCACTCTGTTTTCCTTTCCTGATTTACAGCCTCTCGCTTGTTTGTTATTAAACACTGACATTTATTTCTGTTGCTGATCAACACTATGAAACCAGTGGAGTCAATTGTGGTTTTTCAGAGATGGATAGATGGATGGAAGAATGGACAGAGGGGTAGATAGAGGGATAGATAGTAGGGCTGCACAATATATCGAAATTATCGAAATATCGCATTTTAATAGGCTACTTTAACACGTTTTAGGTCGATGCATATAGCAGAGAATGGACTGTGTAACCTTTGTAGCTTTATTATGTATCAGTGTATATTTAATTCATGTGAAGACTACTGTTTTTAGTTCTAATTTCTAATAACAAAGATAAATTAAAATAACAAAAATAATCGTCCACCCCTAGTTCAGGTGTCTTTGTTTACCTGGATGTTCTTGATGTTAAGTTTTAGGTTGATATAACCATATATTACCAAGTCAAGCAAAGAGTTTTTGGTATTTAAATATTGGCATTACATTTTTTGTTTGTTTACACTGATGTTAAAATTATGTTGTCAGATTTGTGACATAAATTTTGCTAAAACACTGCTGGTCCCTTTCAGAAGTTGTAGAGATGCTTTCTTTTCCCAGAAAGAATGTGAAACATATATAAATGGTATCATTCTCAGTTTTTAAATAATCTTTTTAATATAATTTTACACACTTAATATCGAACATCGCAATATTTAACAAGGATATCGCATATCGCACTTTTCTTTAATATCGCACAGCCCTAATAGATAGATAGGCAGACAGACAGTCGGATAGAAGATTTTTATTTTTATATTTATTCCTTGAATGTCCAGTCCCTTTTTAAGGAAATTAATCTAAATAATAATGTGTGCAATTATTAGGTTTTGTGTGGACAAGCACACACATTCAGTAGTTACAATGCACTTAAATGCAAACACAGTGCATGCATTATTGAAATAAGTAATTTCCCCACGGTGTACAAACCGCAATCTTGCATGCATTCATCCTCTGTTTTTTGCATTTCTATGAATGCTGAAGTGCTGAGCTTGCAAATGATTTAGCGTTTTGTTAACTATTCTGTACGGTCCGTTATTTACTGATGAACAGGTTCTCTGCTAGAGACTTTTGACCTGTGTTTTGTGAGTCTTTGGCTCTGAATAGTCTGATCAGTTTTAGAAAAAAAACACAGAGTAAAATTAAACCGCTCTGATGTCAAATTAAAGAAGGATGTTGACAGCACTTAAAAGAAATGAACAGCGTCAAGCATTTCATTTATTGTATGTATTAACAATTAATTGATTTCAGCAGCCACACTTCTGTGTGGATTTGGATGATAGCAGGAGAGGGTGTGACTGTGTGCTGGTTCACATGAGGACACGGGCAGGTAAATCCAGTTTGAGTTCTCAGCCCTTGGGCTCTGAATGTTCTCAGCAGGATCAGCCCTGTCTCACCTCGTCACCCTCCTCCATCTTCATCTGCTCAGGACCGCTGAGAGCTTGCTTGCTTTCGGTCTTATTTTTTCTTTTGTTTATTCTTTCTTCTGAAACGCCCATTACCTTATCTAAATTTCAGCTCCAGATCTTCCTCAGCACTTGATACACAGTGATTCCGTATCAATTGACCTATAGGTAAACCCCACCCCCCTTAGTTACTGTTGCTAACTCGGACAAACAAACGGAGTTGCTAACAGTCTTACAATGACAGCTGTCAGTGTGAAAAACTTATCCCAAGATGTTTTTGGACACAGAATGTAGCGGACCCCGTCCGAATGATGGCCAAACTTAACAGATGGTTTATGAAGTGTATTGCATCGTTTTTCACTCCAAAAAAAATCACCGTAAGAGTTGAACAAACAAAGCAGAAGTGCGCATTAACGTCTCATTCACAAACTCTCTCTCTCCGTTGCATTATCATTAAAATACACAGCAAATTATACAAAAACACTCATACAACTAACAGTAAACAAACAGAGGACCACCTCTCGTCGAGTGGGACTTAAATGTATAAAAGATTTTAAAATAAATAATGGTGGGAGATTAATTTAGAAACTAGGGTTTCAATGCAAGCGAGAGAAGCCTCATTACGCTCATCACAATCACAGATAACAACATCCAGGATCAACACTGTTCATGTACCGCAGGGTAACATTAAATTCATACACTTAAGCGGTTTAATATGGAGAGGTACTGAAATGTTCGTTTATGTGTTTTTGACCTACACTGTTAAAGGGATAGTTCACCCAAAAAATTAAATTAGCCCATGATCTACTCACCCTCAAGTCTTCCTAGGTGTATATGACATTCTTCTTTCAGACGAATAAAATCGGAGTTATATTACAAAAGTCCAGGCTAATCCAAGCATTATAATGGCAGTAATAGTTGCTCTGTTTTTGAAGTCCATAAAAAGTGCATCTGTCCGTCAAATAACTGCTCCACGCGGCTCTGGGGTGTTAATAAAGGCCTTCTGAAGCGAATCGACGCATTTGTGTAAGAAAAATATCCATATTTAAAACTTTATCAAGTAAACTTTCGGCCGACCGCCTTCCGTGGAAAAGTGTTGAATGTTGACAGTGAAACTCAAGATGCGTGCGTGACGTCATGACAAGCGGACCTGGTCACGTTAGTCTTTCCATCGGCAGGGGAACTTTCAACAATTTTTCCATAAATTGAACAGGGAAGGCGGTCGGCCGAAAGTTTACTTGATAAAGTTTTAAATATGAATATTTTTCTTACACAAACGCGTCGATTCGCTTCAGAAGGCCTTTATTAACACCCCAGAGCCGCATGGAGCAGTTATATGATGGGCAGATGCACTTTTTATGGACTTCAAAAACAGAGCAACTATGAATCCAATTCTAATGCTTGGATTAGCCTGGACTTTTGTAATATAACTCTGATTGTATTTGTCTGAAAGAAGAATGTCATATACACCTAGGATGACTGGAGGGTGAGTAAATTATGGGCTAATTTTCATTTTTGGGTGAACTATCCCTTTAACGTTACCTGACTTGAGAACAGTTAGTTATATCGGTTTGTATGTTAGCAGGGACTCACTAACTTTAATCGTAACTTAATGAGAGTATAACAACCAGAAAATCCTCTCAGGATACCTGCCCAGGCACATAATTTTACCTTTTTTGTAGCATAAACACTACCAAACCGATGATAGCTTTGGATTTTCCAACGTTTCGCTATGGCGCTGAAACCTAAAGATGTCAGAGTTCAGGTCTCAGCGCGACTGATACTCAACCGCCATTGCATCTATCTCATCTGCGTTTGAGGGGCGGGGCTTACCGATAGGTCAATTCCAGCGTGAGTCCTCATCCTTTGGAAGTGTTTGCAGAGTGGATTTACAGTAGGGCTGTCAAAATTTCTCAAAAATGACGTTCGAATATTCCCTCTAAAAAAAGCACGAATATTCGAACTATTCGAACATCTGGTTGCGCATTTTATCAATGACGCACGCGCATTACGTCAATAACAGGACAAATGAATACAAAGAGACATAACTACTTATTTTAGTGTTCTATTTAAGTTTAAACATTTGACAACGTATTACCTACACAAAAACAAGTAAATCAACTAATGGCTAAGACCGCAGACCTCTCTCTCTCTCTCGCCCTCACCCTTTCTGCATAACGGTTTAAATGAACAAACACATTTTGAGAGCTGATCAAGAGTTTTGTGCAAGCAATTTAAGGTCGCGACTCTTGTCCCAAATATAGCAGGCTTCATTCAGTGATTGAAACAAATATTAATATAAGTTTTACAGCATATTATTGAACGCTCTGAGCGAGCTGTGCTGTGGTAAACATGGAACTTTTCCGTGACATGAAACGGTAAATAATCAAACCAGTGGAAGCAGTGCATTTATCCTTTATTCATGCAATATCTATTCAGTCAGTACCTCGGTTCCATTGCTTGACAGAACTCCCTGAAGCCGCCTCATCCACGACACTGATCGCTCTCATGTCCTTACAAATGAACAAAATTAATTTCTCCGTTATGGCCTCTTGTCGTGTTCCAGACACAGAGCTTGTGGCGGGCGACGCAAAGTAAGGCTGGTCCAGTTTGCACATACAAATTAGTTGCTTATATTTACAAAACGAGCCTACAAAAGCATAAAAAAGCCAATTTAATAAAGAAAAGTTCACGAAACTAAGTGAAAACACACTAAAGTGTTTAGTGAAATTAGGAAACATTTAGATATCATAAATTGAGTTGTATAAGTTAACGTTACATTTCTACATACATTTTGTTCTCACGTCACAAGTAATATCAAGGTTTCTTTTGATCTGTTTTACATGATTCTTTTGTAGTGTGGTTTACTTTTCAGTGAAGTGTACTAAAATAAATATCGTCACCTGTGCTCACTTCTTCTCAACGCTTTTTCCTGATGGTTTATAGAACAATTACTCCGAGTCGCCCTCTGTCGTTTCAAAGAAAAGCACAACAGCGAGCGCGTCAAGTATAAACACCTCGTCCGTTTGGGGAGGAGCGCGCGCAGTCAGCGGGGGCTCGCGCTGCGGAGACACGACAGGCCAAAGTACACAAGGCTTCGGCGAGCTAGCGCGCCCACTTGCAAAGCAGACTGCCACGCCTCTACTACCGCGGGCGTTTTTTTCCCCACATTTTTTTATTTATTCGAATATTAATTTTCACCTTCGAAATTCGTTTTTTAAAAACTATTCGAATATATATTCGAATTTAGAATATTCGTTGACAGCCCTAATTTAAAGCGATGAAAACGGCGTCTTCTTGACATGTCTACAACACAAACCAAACTCTTCCAGTCTCAGCTACGACTATGTTTGAGAGTCAAAGTAGATGTTTGCGGGCAGCCAATGAAGACTATAGGCTGGCATTATGAAATTTTGTTACATAGGTATGTAAGCGGAAGTGAGACTGGAATTGCTGACAACTCTTTTCGGCAGTTCAGAATCGTTTCTTTCTTTTAGGAGACAAGAACTTAATTCAGGGTTTTCGCGGGATATTAAAAAGTCTAGAATTTCAAAATCAAAATTTTAGGCCTCAAAAAGTCTTAAATTCGCAGAAGTATTGAGTTCTAGGTCTTAAATCATTTTAAACTTAATTTTCCTACGTCCATGTAACGCTACCTCTGATGCTCATTGAAATGCTCCTGCAGCACTTTTTGTTTTTTAATACTGGGTGTTGTAGTTCTTTCTTTCGCTAGTCCAAATACAGTTCACTGTATTACGACTACAAATGAGACCAACATGCATCTTATATTGCAGCCAATCAGCTTTTGTGTTATTGGCGGGAGTCTCTTTCGGATTGTACCACAGACACATAAAACTGATTTTATTCTTCAGATAATAGTCCTCCAGTTTTTCCGCATTTCCGTGATTACTAAATACAACGAAAAATCAACAATGCATTTTTTGAGATCCTGCATAATTCGTAATTTCACTGCAAAATAATGGCAACATAACAAAGTAAACAAGATTCATGCGTTTTGTCTATTCTATTGTCATGTGTGACTATTGTGAATCTAACATAATACAGTAAATGTGTTACTCTAATTATGCAAATTTCTGGAAATTACCACCACAAATTCAGTCATTTTGATCTCAAAAATCACCCCAAAAATATCCTGGTGGGATTGAGCTATGGGGAAGTGCAAGTTTATCGATTTGTTCAATTTGAATAATTAAATTTACTTTGCAAGTAATTTTGTGACTGCATTTCCTTTATAGGTCTTACATTTCATTCATAATGGTCTTAAAAAGGTCTTAAAAAGGTCTTAAAAAAGTCTTAAAAAGTCTTAAATTTGACTTGGTGAAACCTGCAGAAACCCTGTAATTGTTTTGCACTTGTGCAGACCTTTTACATTCACAAACAGCTGCACCACATGAAAAGAGTAGTATATGGTGTGGATGACTTGAAATAGATCTGTATGCAGAGAAAGTCGGGACAGTTTGCCCCTGACGGCCTTGTGTCCTTGTCTCAGGCCATTAGCTGTAATTATCATAGCTAACTTTGTTAGATGCTAATTTTATTTTTGGTGGGAAAACCCCATGACCAGTTTAAAGTAACTTCCCACCAAGCCACGACTCGAATCATATGCTGTTGTTTGGGCTTGTTTCAATAGAAATGGTGAAATTGTTTACATTGTAAGATCACCTTTCTAGCATTGTGGTTTAGCCATCTCCTCAGGTTTTTGCAAATTGCTTGGAGTCTCTCAGGTCTCTGATTGTATTATTTGAGTATTTGCTCAACTAATGTGCAACTGTATACGGTAGAAGTCAGGATAGCTACCAAAAGTATTGGATAATGCTCTTGGGATTGTCTAGTTAACAGTGAACATGCACAGAATTTCTGTGGCCCAATCTGGAAATCATTTATTGTGCTATATCAATCAATGTGCCGATCAAAACGAGCCCAGTAGAATAGCTCTCTATCAGTGAAGGAGTCTCCCAGCATCTCTGGACCGGTGCGAGTGGTTTCGTTTGGCCCGGTGGGTCTCCTGAGGTCAGAGCTGTAGAGCTCACAAAGACACGCGGAATGCCGCGCGGCCGCCAACACAAACACGCAGACTCGGTTCTGCAGCCTCGCGGGACTGACGCTCCTGCTTGCTGGGTCTCGCTCACAGCGATCCACATATTACAGACGCAGAACCATATCAGAAGGGCCTGGACATCAGTCCGGGTCGGGTCATAAAACGACAAATAACGGTTTATCGACCTTTAGCATCAACGATAGCATGATTTCAAGGCAAAGTCAAACTAGCACATCAACCTGTTTAATACAAAAACTGAAATGGTGTTTGATTTTGAGGCAAAATGATTATTAGTGTTTGCATTTGCTGAGGATTTTTTATTTTATTTTATATTAAGTATATAAAGGAATACAAATATTTTTTGGGGTTGGTGATATTACACTTTTTTTTCCACCTGGACCTATACATTTTGGTTTAAATACTGTTATTTGTATATATGTATATATATATATATATATATATATATATATATATATATATTATATATATTATATATACATATACATATACAATAACTTATATTTGTATATTATATATTTTTTATTTGTATATAAAACAATTAAACTATTATTATTTTTGTGGTCAATATTTTCTGAGCATTTTTATTTTTATATATAAAGAAGTAGAATTAAAATCATATGTATTATATATGCATGTATTATATACATTATATTATTTATTATTATTATTTTATATATTTTGTGGTCAAATGTCAAGGTGATATGACATTTTGACATGTCATATTGAAGAGTGCTCATTAAAATACATGTATATAAAAACGTTATTACACTGCTTAGCATAATCTGTTTTTTATTCCTTTAAAACATACTATAATTTAAATTTTAATTAGTTTAAATTTAATTATATTTGTGTACATATGTCGTGTGTGTGTGTGTGATTATGACAAAAATCATTATTGTCGATTATTCCCTTGAAATTGTAATTGTGATAATTAATTAAGATTATTCTAGCATTAAGCCTCAAAAGTCAAATATGCATTGGTTTGGTTTCTTTAAATAAAAAAGTAAAAATATGCATGGTATTATAATGTTATACTAAAAATAAAAATAAAAACAATGTGGAAAAAACTTAAGATAAACTGTAGAAAGAAAAAAACACATTAAGTACACAGAATAATATAAGTGGACTTTTTTTTTAATTGCGATTTACATTTTATTGAACGATTACATAATTGTGGCATCCGTAAATGTAATCACGATTACAAATTCGATTAATTGTGCAGCCCTAATAAAAAAAAAAAAAGAACGACTTGAATACTTTTTCAATTAAATATTAAATATGCAAAAAACTTTAAAAAAAAATCCAGGACATAAAACACACAGATGACCTTCTGTAGACCTTTATTTGACATGGCGGAGTTGCATTTTAAACGTATAAACCTAGATTTTATGATTTTGTGCAGTGTTTACTGTGTGTAATTGTGCAGATTTGTGTGTTCATGGATGCACCTCGAGAATCACAGAGACATGAGTTTGAATATTGTCGTCTAAAATGCCAGTGAAAAAGAACCAGATTATGAAGAAGGGTCTATCTTCACATTTGCTATCAATTTAGGACCTGAGAATAAGCATCGTCTCCTTCACTCTCTCTCTCTCTCTCTCTCTCTCTCTCTCTCTCCTGAGGAGAATCGAGATGAGGAATGTTTTTATATCAATGGGGAAAAAGGATTGCGAGGGGGGAAGGCATAAAGATGGCGTATAATAACAGCAGTCTTTCTCCAGATGTGTGGCAGAGATTCTGACCTCGGTGTGACCTGCAGTTTGATCAGCGTCAGTCATCTGCCACCTGCTGACCGTATAGCACACGCACACAGACACCGCCACACGTCCTGTGCATTATGCTATTATTCCACATGGTTGAAAGCCAAATTCCAGGACACACACTCTGTCATATTCATTCTACAAGGCCGACTGGAGTTGCCTGCTCTTTTGCAGCAGTGTATCAGTGGAAGGATTCCCTAGGTTTTGCTGTGGTTTTGAGGCTTGAAAAAGCTGTTAAATTTATTGAGTTTGATGCTAACTTTAATCTGATGTACTTCCCACCGGCATCCCAACGGGAACTTCCGCATGTGTGTACGGGTAGGCCAGCTTCCAGGTCAGAATCGTTCCTTCACGACCGTGGAAAATAAACCAATACAATGCGGTATCATTTACATAATTCCTAGCATGGATTTAGTGGTTTTTCAGAGGCACGACCCCTAATATGCTAGTAAGGCCTTAGCCTCGAGTTTTAAATCTGATTGTATTGTTTGTGCTAAATTAATGAAATTGTGGCTTTTTGAGCCTAGCCGATGATAAAACCCGAAACAATCAAACCATAGACATACTGTTCAACAGTTTGGGGACAGAAAGAAAGAAATTACATTTTAATAAAACATGAAATTGTATTAAACAGATCAAAAATGACAGCAATGACTTATTTTCCCTCCCCAAAAATGCTGTTCTTTTGAACTTTAAAGAATCCTGAAAAAAAGTATCAGTCTCCACAGAAATATGAAGCAGTTTTCAACACTGATAATAATCATAAATGTTTCCTGAGCAGCAAATCATCATATCAGAATGATTTCTGAAGGATCATGCGACGAAGACAAATGATGCTGAAAATGCAGCTTTGATCACAGAAATAAATTACATTTTATAATATATTCAAACAAAAACTGCTATTTTAAATTGTACTAACATTTTACAATTTGATTGTATTTTTCGATCAAATAAATGCAGCCTTGGTTAAACTTACGGACCCCAAACATTTGAACGGTAGTGCATTTTGAATGAAGGACTCAAGACATGTCTAAAATGTCACAGAAACTTGAATAAATAATAATAATTTCGCATTACTTTTGTCCATTGGCTGTTCCAGTTTGAAAACCAAACAAGCGCATGAAATGGATTGCATGTGAATCTTCAGATCTCTGTGGAGTTTCCTCGCTAATGGCTGCGTCTTCACACAGCGATCTGTCATAGCAGATCTTTTTGTGGACCTCAGTTCCTCGGAGAACAGCGCCGTGGTCCAAATGGAGAGAGAGACCAGATGTTTCTTTTGTTTAGATTTGAACTGGGCGGAAAGGAAGGGTGTAGGAGTCGGTGGGCGGTCGGGTGTAAGGAAACTAAACCATTCACAGTTGAATAGCTCTGTACTGTACGTGTCTGTGTGTGTGTGTGTGTGTGTGTGTGTGAACCGGAGAAGGCATATGTGTCCTTTTGTAAACGTATCTGAATGTATATATGAGCGTTTCAACTCGGGTGTTTCACAGACACGCGGCGATGGGAGAAACTAACGTGAAATTGCAGCGCTACTAAGCCACATTTTTCAGTAGTGCGACTAGTTTTGAAACAGATGAGCTTTTTCTTATTGGCTCAGTTTGTTTGAGAACTTGCGTGTTATGTTACATCAGCTCTTGGTCAATATTAGACACTTTATTTTAAATGTATCATTATTGGACATGTTTCAGCATGTTGGATATTTAATAATACATGCTAATTTCCCCCCTTTTCATTATTTTTTTTGCTGGCATTTTAAAGCTTGCATAACGTGAATCTTTAGTAGTTTTTAATACTGTAGATTATATTGTCATATTTTACAAAATTATACGAAATAGTTTTTTTTATTAAATTGTGGGGAATAGTTAATGTAATGGCCAGATTTATTAATTAAGTTATTCAACATTTAAAAAATATGAGTTAATTATAGTAAGATTTTTTTGTGAAAATTTAGCTGACGATATTTGATCTAATTCTGCTGTTCATAAATATGCTTAAAATGGAATTGTATTATTGTCCACTCATAATCTGTCATTATGTGCAGCAATAAGTAATGTTGTGGTTGTTTTTTTGTTAACCAGAATTCAATATTTTATGGATGGACAGACAGACAGACAGACAGACAGACAGATATATAGACAGACAGTTAGATAGACAGACAGACAGACAGACAGACAGTTAGATAGACAGACAGTTAGACAGACAGACAGACAGACAGACAGATGTATAGACAGACAGTTAGCTACACAGACAGTTAGATAGACAGACAGACAGACAGACAGATAGATACAGACAGACAGACAGACAGATCAATAGACAGACAGACAGACAGACAGATCAATAGACAGACAGACAGATCAATAGACAGATAGACAGACAGACAGACAGACAGACAGACAGACAGACAGACAGATCAATAGACAGACAGACAGACAGATCAATAGACAGACAGACAGACAGACAGATCAATAGACAGACAGACAGACAGACAGACAGATCAATAGACAGACAGACAGACAGACAGATCAATAGACAGACAGACAGACAGACAGACAGATCGACAGACAGACAGACCGATAGATAGATCGATCGATAGACAGATAGATAGATAGACAGACATACAGACAGACAGATAGATAGATAGAGACAGACAGACAGACAGACAGACAGACAGACAGACAGACAGACAGACAGACAGACAGACAGACAGACAGACAGACAGACATTTATAGAGACAGACAGTCAGTTAGATAAACAGATAGTCAGATAGACAGATATTTTCATATATTTTTTGTGTAGCTAGCAGAGTGGAACTGCGTAACATGACAAGTATCTTGTTTCAACTTTTCAAATTTCAAAGTATTTTTACAGCAGTGGATTCACATATGCACAACTGCATTTGTTTATATGTGTGTAGAAGCCGGTCGTGTGTGTGTGTGCATGTATGATTACCTACCAGTAAAACCACATTCATTACAGTCATCACACAGCCGTGGCAGCGACTCAAACCTCAAACCTGACTGCAGCGCTGGTACACGCCAGTCATCTTGGCTCGGGGTCTGCGGCGGAAGGTGGGCCTGCGTGAGGAGAAACCTGAACCTCCATGCGTGGAGTCTGAAACGTGCTGTTCAATCTCACTGACAGGCTCATTAGAGACAGAAATCATGCTTCGGGTCTATACCGGACATTTGGCTGCATTTATCCTGCCCTTTGAGTGCGTGTGGGCAATACCGCTGAGGCCCATTCACTTCTTGCAAATCAATTTGTTCAGATGGTTCACTTTAAATGTAACGGTTGAACAAAGATTTCATTGATTTTGTTCACAGCATCACTCAGCAATTCCAGAATATATTGCAAAAAGTAACTTTTTTGCAATCAGTGATCGAAAATTCACACTAAAATATAACTGCATTTACATTAAATGTGACCCGTGCTGGCTAAAGGAGTCGAAATGCGCACCGGATAATTTTGAGCTACAGGTAAATCAAGTGAAAAATGTAAGTTTTGAGGTATTCATCCATCCATCCATCCATCCATCCGAGCCACCCATCCATCCATCCATCCATCCGAGCCATCCATCCATCCGAGCCATCCATCCATCCGAGCCATCCATCCATCCGAGCCATCCATCCATCCGAGCCATCCATCCATCCATCCGAGCCATTCACCCATCCATCCGAGCCAGCCTCCATCCATCCATCCGAGCCATCCATCCATCCATCCGAGCCATCCATCCGAGCCAGCCTCCATCCATCCATCCGAGCCATCCATCCAAGCCATCCATCCATCCGAGCCATTCGCCCATCCAGCCATCCATCCGAGCCATCCATCCGAGCCATCCCATCCCATCCATCCCATCCCATCCATCCATCCATCCGAGCCATCCATCCATCTGAGCCATCCATCCATCCATCCATCCATCCGAGTCATCCATCCATCCGAGCCATCCACCCATCCACCCATCCACCCATCCATCCATCCATCTGAGCCATCCACCCATCCATCCATCCATCCATCCGAGCCATCGACCCATCCATCCATCCGAGCCATCCACCCACCCATCCATCCATCCATCCATCCATCCGAGCCATCCACCCACCCATCCATCCATCCATCCATCCATCCATCTGAGCCATCCACTCATCCATCCATCCATCCATCCATCCGAGCCACCCATCCATCCATCCATCCGAGCCATCCATCCATCCATCCATCCATCCGAGCCACCCATCCATCCGAGCCATCCATCCATCCATCCGAGCCATTCACCCATCCATCCATCCGAGCCATCCATCCATCCATCCGAGCCATCCATCCGAGCCAGCCTCCATCCATCCATCCGAGCCATCCATCCATCCATCCGAGCCATCCATCCGAGCCAGCCTCCATCCATCCATCCGAGCCATCCATCCATCCGAGCCATCCATCCATCCGAGCCATTCGCCCATCCAGCCATCCATCCGAGCCATCCCATCCCATCCATCCCATTCCCATCCATCCCATCCATCCGAGCCATCCATTAATGTTAATCAAACAATTGTGGTACCATGGGAAATTTTTTATATATATATATATATATATATATATATATATTTATATTTATTATTTTTTTTTTTTCCTATAGATATTTGGTGTTGATTGGTGCATGTCAAATTTGGTGTTATCACCAGGGATTTTAAAGTATGGTTGCTAGGTGATTTTGTCTTGGGAACCTTCAGAAAACTTGATTTGACTTAAAACGGGTGTAGCTCAAGCATTTTTTTTTTGTCCGATTCAAACAAACCATATATAATTTTTAATAGAGAATGTGAAAATAACTCATTTTTGAAGATATGCTCATTGCGACTCATTTTGCATGGGTCACAAATGAACAATCATAAAACAACAAAATAAAACTTCCTTCGATTGGAATAACCGTGGCATAAAATATAAATTTTAAACCTTGAAGTCGTCTGTATCAACCAGTTGAAAAGAGCATACACATACATTAAAATGGTCTTAAGTGGTTTTAACGTGTTTTGCGATGTTGAACTGTAGTATTGCCGTATGTCTGCAGTGTATTTACAGTAGTTTCTGTGGACGCTTGCTGTTCCTCATCTGCAGATAAGAGTGCTTATGTGACTCCAGTAAACAGCCTTTGGTCGTCTCCTCTCCTCTTTCTCATTTTCTTTTGCTTTTAATTTACTTTTCTCTTTCTAGCGGCAGAAACACGTTGTTCTTATCTGGCCTTTCCTGTTTCTTTGATGTGTGTTTACATGTGTTTGTTGTGCATGTGAGACAGCCGGTCGAGGAGCGTCTGATCAGACTCCGGGTCAGGATGGGACAGTGTAAATGAAGAAAACACATTTCATTCTGTTGCTGTGTCTAAGCTTTACTACACGCAGCCTTGCCAAGGTAAATCTCAACATGTCCAGCTACTCCTGGATCCGCTCCGGGTGACAGTGAGTGTGTGTTTATGTGTGTTGGGATGAGATTTGTTGGGCTCAGCGTGTTTACGTGAAGGTTTGTTGAGATCCTTGTACGTCCAGAGTCATGATTTCTTGTGTCTGCGCACATGTGTTTGGGATTTATTGTGTTTGTGTGTGTGAATGTATATGAGAGTGTTTGGTGTAGCTTCTGAATGGCAGAAACTTGTTTGTAAGGAAGAGGAAAAGCAGGGTCATATGACAGGAACTAAGTGCGTTTTCCCCCCTGAGGTATCATATTTTTGCTCTCTTTCTCTCTCCATCATTCTGTATTTCTTGTACTACTTTTCCAGGTGGTCACACCTTTAAGGGCTATAATGAAGCCTTACAATACACTATTTTTAATTTCATTTAAATTATATTAAAAATGTAATTAAAAAAACTAAAATTAAGTAAAATAAATGGTGTATTGTCAGGCTGCATTTTAGTCCTTAAAGGTAGAACCACCTGGTAAAGCTCAGATTACAATTATTTGTAAAATGATGCATTAAAATTCTCATTTGTTAACATTATTTAATGTATTAACTAACATGAGCAATACATGTGTTACTGTATTTATTAATCTTTGTTAATTAATAAAAATCCAGCTGTTCATGTTAGTTCACAGTGCATTAACTAATATTAACAGATACAACTTCTGATTTGAATAATATATTAGTAAATGTTGAAATTAACATTTAACTAAGATTAAAATCTGCTGTATTGTTCATTCCTGGTCCATGTTAACTGAAGTAGTTATTAATGGAACCTTATTGTTAAGTGTTACCAAAGATTTCATTTTATTTTATAATTTGCTTGTTTGTTGGTTTATTTATTGTGGTTACAACTTTAAGAATTAAAATGCATTTAAATAAATAATTTGTAAATAGTTTATTGTAAGGCTGCATTATTACTGTCTATTTAAAGATGGGACCATCTGGTAAAGTTGTGGTTACAATTATGTGTAAAATGACACATTAAATTTATGAATGCATCATTTTACATATAGCACATCTTTACCACCTCTACGGACTATTACACATTATGGCATAATGTTATGCCTGATCGGTGTAAGTATTGCAATGTATTTGACTTGAACTGAGTTATCTTTTTTAAAAGATGTTATGCACATTAATTTTAAGACATTATAATGCCTATTCAAATTAGCATATAAGTTATAAGAATAGTTATGTTGCAAAAGACTTATCTTTATCCATCAAAATATTCAATATTATTGAATATTTGAATGGCCGTATTCAGTCTGTAGCTGCTGACTCAGATCTAGTCACACACACACACACACACACACGCACACACAGAGGGAGAGACGCTCACAGATGTTGCGGTGTGACTCCGCTGGTCTCTGATTGGTGGACGGGGTTTGAAGTGGTTAGTGTGAAGTGTGCCAGGGTCAGAGGTTAAAACAATCTGCCCTCCCTCCCTTTGTCCTCTGCTAGCCCAATCTCTGCTTCTCTCTCCTCAACACTAGATCACTTCCAGACCCTTTCACCCGACCCGAGGGGAACTATCTCTCTTGAAAACAGGTTTCACATGCTTTTATTGTGAAACCTCAAATGGCTGTGGTGTGTGTTAAGTGTTCTTCTATGGGAGTCTCATACTACAATACACATAACAGACAACAAACGCATATTTGGTAAACTGTTCTAGTCTACTTCACTTATAATGTCTTAAAATGTCTAGGTTTTGGAACAGAGCGTAACTGTGCTCATTTGTCAGAGAAAATGATCCAAGTGAAGTCTAACGGCAACATGTCTCTGTTTGTTAAGGATTACTGAAGCTGCCAGGATTTACACTGTAAACACAAATGCACACAAGACACATTGTAATAAAGCTTCATCCTCCACCTGACGTTTATTTAAATGTGACGGGTGCCATTTTTGGATGAAAATCCTTTTGCTGTCCCAGAGACGCCTCCTGAAGAGCGTAAAGACTGCGGCTCTGTTTGTTTGAATGGTCGACTGCTGCCTCAACCAATGGTGTGAGTTTGGGACTAGACTACCTCATAATGGCATTTTATTTGTTTGTTTTTTTATTTTCAATAATGTTGGATTGTCTATTTATTTTATGAAGTTTTTAATTAATACATTTATTAATTTTATTGACTTTATTTTAAATGTATTGTATTTTATTATATTTTTTATTGTATTTTTTTATTATTTAATGTAATACATTTATTTTTGCATTTATTTATTTTATGGATTTTATTTATTTTATTTTTATAAATTAAAAAGTATTTTATTTAATAAAATTTGTTATACATTTATATGTATTTGTTTAATATATTATGTAAAATTATTTAATATTTTATACATTTATTTTTACATTTATTGTTGTATTTATTTATTTATGTAATGGAATATATGTAAATAATTATAAATAATTAATTTATTAGATTTTTTTTGTATTTTATTATATTGTTTTATTGTATTATTTGAATTTGTTTTGGATTATTTAATGTAATACGATTATTTTTACATTTTTATTTGTTTTATGGATTTTATTTATTTTTATATATTACTTATTTAATGGAAATTTGTATACATTTATTTGTTTAATATTTTATTAAATATAATTTAATGTTTTATACATTTATTTTTTAATTTGATTTATTTTGTGAATTTTTTATTTTTATTTAATGGAATTTATTTATTTATTTAATTTATTATTATCATTATTATACAAAGTTATTTAATATTGTTACACATTTATTTTTAATTTATTTATATAATATATTATAATTTTTAAAAATAATTTTTGTACATTTTTATATATTTATCTTATGGAATTTATTTGATTTTAAATGTATTGTTCTATTTATTTATTATATTATTACATGGTATTTATTTAAATTTTTACTTTTAAGAATGTTTTATTTATAGTGTTATTTTATTACATTTATTTATTTATTGCGAAACACTAAGTGTGACATAACCCAGCACACACACACTCATTTATGGGTGCCATGCCTTTAGAATAAACAGTGTGTTATTGTCCATTAATGCAGGTGCTAGTTTTCATTATAGTTATTGTTAAAGCATAAATTCTTAGGCTCATTTTTGGGTTCACAAGAAATAAGTGTGTGCTTGTGTGTGTTTATGCTTAAAATTCTTGTGCTTGTGCAGTCATTGTACTCTTTGATGAGCAGAATGCATTACTGTGAGCTACTCTGAGAATGTGTGTGTGTGTGTGTGTGTGTGTAAAACAGTGTGAGGTCGTGTAAGCCTCTCAGCCCTCGGCATGCCAAGGAAAAGCCTTGTAATTCTAATGAAAGCACTTCCAGTTTTGAAGCCCCTTGGATTGATAAACTACAGATGGAGGGAAAGACAAAAGACTCCAATTAGGATTTTTCGCTTACACACAGACTCCCAACAGTACACAAACACTATTACATTTCTAGGCGTACCAGAGCGTTTTCACACTTTTCAGGCTGCCATCCAGATCTTTTCATCCTCGGATGGTTTCTTCACATTAACAGACATGTGCTATTGGACTCAAAGTGTGTACTGTATAGTGACCCTGTTTTTTTCTTTCTTTTCTCATTTCATGTGCTGCGGTTTCTGTCATCTCAACCAAAGGTAAGAAAACACATCTACTTGTACTACTTGGTTTATTCATGGTTGAATTCCCATTGATAGGGGACGAGAATGGCAGTATTGGGCCTCATTCTGATTCTTTGACCACTTTTTATGAATGCAAAAATATCCCTGTGCACCAAAGTTGAAACACTTTCTCTAATGTTTCTGAATAGTTTTCTGTTTCTTTATCAAACTTTATAGCTCTGTTCCAAAACCTAGTGAGCTTACACTGCCTAGATCGGCAGCTGACTTCTGAGGGCAGCGTCCTAACGGAAACACAACTTTTGGCTGATTTGGAACAATTTAAATTACAGGTGGCGATGTATTGATATTCATAAATGTCTTTTTATTTGAGAGTGAAAACTAATTTTTCCCATGTCCAAATCTACATGCCTGATAGAGCTTGTATTCTGCTGTTGCTTTTTTTTACTTAAGTCTGAAGGTAGCTAAGGAGGCAACACTTTTCAATTGAAACCTTTGCATTGTAAGTGTGCATATGATGCCTTGAAATGCTGTCTATGTAGTCAGCTCGATAGGTTTTGGTACAGAGCATATACTGTATGTTCCCATAGGACTGATAGACTAGAGGCAGTGGGCGTTTGAACAACATGCAGAGTGTGAAGTTTAGGGGCATCTGAGCGCAATAATAGACCAGTGTGCAACAAGATCCACATTATTTATGTCAATTTGAATAATGACACATAAATGGCAGCACTTGACAACAAAAAGGTGTCTGCATCCTAGCAATTAAACATGCCTAATATCTGTTTCACTTACTGCAAGTTCCCTTTTTTGTGTCTCCAGAGGCCCTCACAGTAAAACATGGTCACGATTTTTAACGGTAAAAGACCTTAAAGGGTCATGAACCCCTGTTTCAGCAGCTGTCAGTTCTCACCACAGTTTTGAAAATGCTATTTAAAAGACAAAAAATGCTATAAAAGTGGGTGTGGTTTAGCGGCGAAGTGGAGTGGGACGAGGGGAGACTGACAGCACATCAACGGCTTCTGATTCAGACTATTTTATTTCGCTTCCCACGAATGCACGCTGCAAATTACCATTAACGCAACACAATATACAAGCTCACCGTTACTCAAATACAACCTGTGACACCTATAATTCAATGGACAATTAAATGCACAGCCATTCGCAATTTGTTCTCTGCATCGAAAATCTATATGAACACACTGTTGCATACCTTTGATAACTTTTGAAGCTTATTTTGTTGAGTTTATTTTTGCGTTTGGTTGGTTAAATGGCCGTAAAGAGTGGTCACACTCACCGTGTGGATGAATCGCGTTTGTGTCGTAGACTCAGGATCTATTGAAGAGAACGTATGCAATGCAGAAACTCATAACTAGTTTTTGATCCATTAATGCATGTCTCGCTTACTGTGTTCGATCTCACTGTTTGAAGCGCCAGTCCGAGGAAAATGCCTATCAAAGCGTGCTGTCATGAATAATTAAGCGCGTGCTGTCGTGAATTAAACAACGTGTCTTCTCATAGGACAAGGATACGCAGTCTCATGAATAATTTAGAGACAACGATGAGTCATCGCCGTACTATAGCACGAGAAAACATCACAGCCTATGACGTTGACAAGAAGACGCATTTAAACCAGGAAGTTGAAAAATAGAGCAAAACGGTTTCAAATGAACCAGTTTTCTCTCACAATCAAAACTAACAGATGGTAACATTGTCTTCCATGATGTTCAACACACATAATCCTGTTAAAATCTCAGAAAATTTTAGGGTTTCATGACCCTTTAAAGATGCTACGGTTAAAAAGAGTTAACTGGTTAAAGGTGCACTATGCAAAACATTTTTCAGTAAAATATTCAGAACCCACTAGGCCAGTGTTATATATTTTGTTCAGTTGAGTACTACTTATAATATTCCAAATGTTTCCAACTATTTGTAAATCGTGAGAAAATTGCTATTTTAACCGAGGAACCGGGACGTGTGAGGGAGTCAATTGCGTCATATCTGCGTTCCCCTCGTTTTCTGGTTTTATTTTGCAGAAACGCTTTACTCTCACTGCAATGTGAACAAGTGTCATAGCAGTAAAGTCATAACATCATTTTCAACACACTCAGATGTGTCTAATATGATAATCAGAGCTGCGTTACCTCATACTCATGACCGGAAAAGCGGAAGTGGCACTGTTGCATAATAAAAGTCCCACTGGTCTAATTTAGACATTTATTTTCTTTTAACACTGATCAACGCACATACATAAGATTGTATCGTTTAAATGTGACATCTCCAGCGTTCGTTTCAACCAATGACGTTTAGATTTCATAATATTTGCACGCGTACTATTGCACTATATTGTCGTAAGACATAACCAACTGTGTTTATGTGACTACTCACTAAAGATGGATATTTTTGACATAATTTTGTGTGTATTTGTCTTAGGAAAAACACTTAATTTGGAATGTGCGAGCTCTTTAGACTTGTCTGTTTGTGGTTGCTATGAAATCGCTCGCATGTTCAAATTGGCAAGGTTTAAAAAGACGCGGGCAGTGATTTCCGTCAGCTGTCCCGAAACGAAAGCATAAGTTTTGAATCGGAGCGCGCAGATTGCTTTTATAGTAGTGCATGTGTGATGTCTTTTGAAGCTAGAAGCAATTTGCTCATTTTGAGAGCTAGAGAAAGGTGTATTGCTGAAATTACTTTGCTCAAGAAAGTTTCCAAATGACAGATTTGATAATCTTTTGTTGATTCATTTAATAATAAACATCTGCGTTAATTTCCCGCTTTATAAACCTCAAACCTGCGAGATTGAGTAAAATTATGCGCAATACCCGCGTCAAAATTCAGACCCTGACTGTATGGTATCGATTTAATATCGGTTCTTCGGTATTAGATTGTGGCACCGTACCGAAGCCAAAATTGTGGTATCGAGCCATCCCTAATATGTACGACACTTGTACATTTTCTCGTCAAAATGCAGCTGCTCCCATAAATATTACACAATATAATAGCTAAGCTACTTCATAAATCACCCAGGCTTTCGATGAAGACGGTTGCTATAAAAAAAGTAAATAAATGTCGCTATTGTCAGTAATTCTAATAATATTGTGACACTGACATGTCAATTTCATAGCACAAGACACGTTTTATGATCATTTTTAAAACGTTAAATGTATGTAATGCATACTTTTAATCCATTAAAGTCAGGAACACTGAATTAACATCACGTCTTCATTATGAAGTTGCCATTTCTTGCCTATATGGGGGTCTGCGGAGCAGCATGTATTTTGATGAGAAAATTACACCTCTGGTCATTGATTCTGTTGGGTCGTTTATCAGTCACAGATACTGTACGGACAATTTGACCCAATATGGCTCAGTTTTTCGAGCGGCAATTCTACACCGGCTAAACTGGGTTAACCCCATGCATTTACATTGTGGGGGAATGGACTGTTTTCCCGCATGTCGACTCCGCCCCCACGACACTCCCCCAGCTATGACACTACGTCTATATTAGTCGAAAAAAGTCTGCCTTTTATCATAAAAAAAAAAAAATCAATCGTTCTCAATCAGACCAGGAATGTGGATCAAAGTAAACGGGGTTAGTTTTGATTTGTCATGTTGACTTTAAAGAGGCTTACTGTCTTGATGCCCACGTCCCACTTGAAGACCCCGTGTTACTGATAAACAGGACCGGATCAGCTAGGTACCACTTGAAAAGGGAGTACATGCTGTTTGCTGCTCTTTGTGCCATTTGCATCAGTCTCCATAGAAACAGGGGTCTGCTAACGCCATTTTCTGGTAGGATGCCAACACAAACTCGAGAGGGCCAAACACCCAACATAGCAATGCGGATTCACAGTACCACATAACAATGACTTCACACGCATGATTTCCCATCATGCTTCACACACGGCTGATGTGTTCAGCAAGAACCTGAAGCACTGTTGGAACTATGCCTGCTAATGTCCGTTTTACCAATTGTGCACGCATGAAATGCACTGTGTAGACAGGTTTTCTGAATTGAGAATCACTCCTAATGTCTATAAAAGTCAGAAAAGGAACCGCAGTGTCCAACACGCTTTCATGTTTGTGTGAGATGGCAGAAGCATATGGCATTTTACAACTTGATACGTTACGTAAACAGTCATCTATTCAACGATTTAATCATACAAGATTTTTTTTTATTCATAATTTAACCTAATCAATTCTATGGATTATTTTTAATTTAAAATTAAATTGTATTTTATTTATTTATTTTTATTTTATTATTTTATTTTAAAGATCTTTTTAATAATTTGATCTATATTTTGATTATTTTATTTTATTATATTTTTAAACATTAACCTATTTACAAAATATGTAAACAAATATTAAAAAGTATTAATTTATGAATAAATAATAAATACTTTTAAATCATTTTTTTGCACATGTATTGTAAAAATGCAATTTTTTTTATTAATTTGTTAATTTTTATTTATTAATAGTGTATGTATTTATATTTATTTTATACTTTTTAACATTTTTACAAATACATTTTAAACATTAAATAAAATATGTATATTTTAAAATATTCATTTTCATTTATTTAATTTTATTATACTTTTTTTTAGTTTTCATATTTGTTTAATCTTTTTTTTTTTGCTAGAAATTTCTAATACCGCCAGGGATGATGACTTGACTTTTTATATATTTATATATTATTATTATTATTATTACTATTATTATTATGGTTTAGGTTTTGTCATTTGTTGAGTCATTGAGTAATTTTGCTGTCCCAAAACAAAGATAATAAATACTTTTAAATCATTTTTTGTACATATTTTGTAAAAATGCTATTTTTTAATTCATTTGTTATTTTTTTTTATTAATAATTCATTTTTGTACATATTTTGTAAAAATGCTATTTTTTAAATTCATTTGTTAATTTTTATTTATTAATAATATATGTATTTGTATTTATAGTATACTTTTTTTTGGTAATTTTTTGTACAAATACAATTTACATTTTAAACATTAAATAAAATATGTATATTTTAAAATATTCATTTTCATTTATTTAATTTTATTATAAATTTGTTTTTTGCTAGAAATTCCTAATACCGCCAGAGATGATGACTTGACTTTATATATATTTATATATTATTATTATTATGGTTTAGGTTTTGAGTCTTTTTTTTAATGATTGCTCATGGTTTTGCCATCTCATAGGGTTTATTATAGCTCCTGCTGAGAGCGAGTTGAAATGCCTATGCTGTATGCATCGCCCAACCTGAGCAGAAACTGTGTATTCTGCAGCTGTTTTTGTAAAGTGATCTTCATCCTCGTCCTCCTCTTCCTCCTTGACAATGGAACTTTGGAGGCTTTTCAGTCTTAAGCTCCATTCCAGATGGTTTCTGTTAAGGCTTTTTTTCGCCCCATTATTTTATACACCAAAGTTCGCAGTGTCTAAAGACAAGATGTGTGTGTGTGTGTGTGTGTGTGTGTGTGTGTGTGTAGGGTGACAGGAAATGAAGAAAGTGATATAGAAGGGTGAAAAAAATGTATTAAAGCAATTATTCCATCAGCGAGAAGCAGCTCATTGCTCTTCTGGGCCCTTTTCGGTTGGGTTTCCTGTTTCTTTTTTAATAAATAAGGACATATAATGTAATATTGATTTAAATCCCATCTGTCAGAGTGACTTCATCCACCCCCACTCCCTCTGCTCTTTCTTGGAAAGGAACCATGGACTCGGGCTGCCAGAAATAATTGCTTGTTTGCTGCTATTTGGTTAAAATCTGTCACAGAGAGAGCGAGAGAGAGAGAGAGAAATGAAAAGAGAATGCTTGCATTTCCAGGCCTCACAAAATGTAGCCGTTAGCTTAGCTTGCTCACTGACTTTCATGTTGCTAAAGTTGCTGTCTTTGTTTTGGTTTCTCACCGTAGGGTCTGTGAATAGTGTCATTTTTCTGAGCATTCAGGGATTTTAAAACAAATGTTTGTTGCTAGAAATTTGCAAGGTCTTTGACTTCAGTGTAGCTGTTGCTCATGTGGATGTATGTTTGAGTCTGTGTGTGTGTGTGTGTGTGTGAGAGTTTCGACTCTCAGTCTGTCTGCAGGGTAGAGGCTGGATTGCGGCCCAGTTTGGCCGGAGCCCTGCTCGCTGTGCCAGGCTAGTGTTCACAGTGTCTCCATGCTCCCCTCCCCAAAGAATCGTAAACAATAAACCCTCTGTTACTTTTAACCCCCTCACGTGTCTGCCTCTCTCGCTTGCTCTCCACGTCCCGTCTGTCTTTCTCATACGCTTCCCCCCTCATTCTCCGCTCGTTCTTACTCGCTTCGTCTGATCCTGTTCACCTCTTCGGCGAACGCACATGGCACTTTCAAAGACTCGGGTTCACGTTGGGGTCTTGTTAGGTTTTTTTATAAAGCGTTTTATGAGAGTTATTAGATCAGCTGTTATCTATCATAAAATTAGCATGAGAGGTTGCTAGTTTTAAATGCATCACAGGTCTTATTCAGAGTTTTAAATTATTTATTTTAATTGTATTTTACAGTTTATACTATTTAATAATGTTTGTATTTATTTAAAGGGTTAGGTCACACAAAAATTATTATTAATTGCCATTATTTACTCAAATCTGTAAAGACCTTCGTTCGTCTCTTCGCAACACAAATGACGATATTTTTGATGCAATCCAAGAGGTTTCTGGACCATCCATAGGCAGAAACGTCAATGCAACTTTCAATGTCCAGAAAGTTAGTAAAGACTTTGTTAAAATAGTCATGTGATTCCAGAGGTTTAACCTTAATGTTATGAAGCGACGAGAATACTTTCTTGTGCGCAAAATAAAAATAATGACTTTATTCAGCAATCTCTTCTTGTGTGTGTCAGACTCTTACGCTTTACTCGCAGTGCAGGGCTTCCGGGTTCTCCATCAGAACGCCGGCTCACCATTGGCTAATGCGGTTGACGTGAGCACCACAACGCATGCGTGATGTTGACGCAATAATGAGGCGGGGCCGTTCTGACGTAGGACCCGGAAGCCCTGCACTGCGTTTACTACGTCAAGAGTCAGTCATTTTTGGGTGAACTAACCCTTTAATCTTAAAGGGTAACTAAACCCCTGCTCAGAGCTGAACTCCACCCACTGGTAAATTTTCCTTCACCTGAAGTGGAGGAGGGTGGATTGTCTGTAGACACAAACCCGGAGCCTTATCAATGCGAGCCGCTGCTCAAACTGCGTTAACTCCCGAAGCCGACGATGCTAGCGAAGCAGCCGCGCAAGAGAACTGACCTAATCTATCTGCGTCCGCGGCAACCACTTGAGTGTCAGGGTTTGAAAGCGCGTCTCATGTATGAAAATTATCTGTACACATGACGGGCGGCAATAATATCGCAAGAAAAGCCTGACGTGTACTGACAATTTAACCGTATTTTCTTCAATACAATGTTAAAGCAAGTGTCAAGTGAGTTTCATTCATAATGTTTCCACTTCATGTAACATGACAGTTCATACTGGAGTGAAGCCGTTCTCATCATGTGATTGGGGGAAACATTTCTGAGGGCGTGGTGAGCTTGCGCCAGGGGCGCGGATAGTGAGCCGTTGGAGGAACCATCCTACGTCACGATGTACCACAACGTCCAATAGGAAAATTCAACTGCAGTAGCCACCGTTCAACCTTAAGAGGGCAGCACTTTGGCGGTTTTACACCATATTTTATAGAATTAAAACACTTTATACTCAAATGTCAAAACATTTACTCGAATCAATGAACAGCATTAATAAAGCCCCAGTATTACAGATCATTAACTAAAAAAAGTTGGTTTAGGGTTTAGTTACCCTTTAATTTGTTTAAATATTTTATCATATTTAATGTTTTATCAAATTGTTAACATTCATTTTTTTGTATTTAATTTTTCTTTAAATATTTTATATTTAATAACGTACAAATAAAATATTGTATAATATTTAAAATGTTTTATAAAATATGAAAAAAAATAATGTTTTAAAAATATTTGTATTTAATCTTGTTTTATTTAAATATTTTTATAAATGTCAAAATATTTTAACTTTTTTATAATTTTTTATTTCTTATTTCATGTAAATATTTAATAACATGTATTTAAATATACTAATATATATTTAGTAACATTATGTAAATATTTATTTTAATGTTTTTATATTTTTTTTTTAATATGAATCTTTTTTAAATGTATTTAATATCTTTTATTTTTATTTTACCTTTTGTATTTTTTCATATTCATTAAATTTTCTTGGTTAATCCTAGAAAATCCCCAAATTTCCTCTTTTTTTCTTCTTCTTTTTTTAGATTTTTTGGTCAATTTTGGTGACGGTGCAAAAATGTCAAACTGAAATGTAAATACAATAGCATAAATAATGTTAAGTAAGGTTTCTTGCAGGAAAAAAATATGACTTTTTGTTTTTAAAGAAAGTTTCTGTATTTGTTACCCTATTAGTGTAAGATGCTGAATGCATGAACACAGCCACGGCGTGTCAGCGGCCCAGCTTCGCTTTCAGGACAGCAGTATATTTTATTACGCCGCTGAGATGAATTCTTTGTTTATGCCCTCAATGTATTTGGTTTATCTGTAATCAAAACAATAGCTGGATAGTAATGATTTTAATAAAAGCCATGCAGTGTTTCGGCCGTGGCCCAGTACTAACCTCTCGGATTGCGAGTTTAATGTGGCAATCATGTTCCTCGTCACAGGGCTGTTATCCCGAATCCCTCCACACGCACACACATTACGGCCCGCGACTGTAAACAGATGTTGCTCTAATCATTCTCTAATGAGACCGGTCACTCATTCCCCCATCTGTACGTTTCTACATCACCGAATAGACTAGCATGAATGTAAAATTATAGGAGGCATAACAGAAAAGCCTCCATGATACGTTGTCTCTATTATAATTTGACATAGACGGTGATTGAAAACAAGGCGTTTCCAAGATGTTTTTGGAAATTACATCACTTGTGCACTTTTGCCAATGTGTTATACCATATATAAATCTTAGAAATGTGCCGAGATTTTGCAATAACGCTCATAGCATGACATACAGTATTTGTGCAAAAGCACATGAAGCAATGCGAAAATACAAGAAGAAAGAATGAGGTGAATGTGATGGCCAAAGGTGAACATATACAGTATTGGCCGCTGATTGTGGCTGACACGATCAATATTTATCATTGAATTCCCAGTAAGATGATTAAAACGTTACTCGTACTGTAGTGACTTTGGTTACACTGCCCACCCCTAGCTAAAAATCACATGTAAATGATTGTAAAATGGTAAATTACATTAGTGTGGTTGCACAAACAAGTCTAGGCAGTTAGATGAAAGAGTGCTTGTAGCTTTCAGGGCCAGAAATGGGTTATTTGGAACGGGATAGTCAGTTGTTGTACGTTTTACGTTACATTTCAATTAAACACCATATGGTGGAACTTAGTGGTGATGTTCCATAACAAGCATGAAACCATTATGGATACATAAACATTCACCAGATATTAAATAACGTCTCCGTTATGGCAAGTTTTTCTTGTCAGTCCCACAAGGGGGGGGTTTCTCCATTCTCTCCTGGCACATGACGCCCCCTGGTGGCCTGGAAGAGAACTCGACGCTTCTCCAATCATGCTAGTCAAGGTATATGCATGTCATGTGTTTTATTTTACTCTTTGACATGGGCTATATACACAGAAACGGCCCACGCACACATGTGCTCTCCGCCATTGAGCTGTGTTTTTACCCAGAATGGCAGCATATGTGTTTTCTCCGCTTTACTGAATTGAGACCGCAGTTTGAATTTTCCACAGCCTCACTCGTGGTTAAAGACGAGGGAAGCCCAAAACAATGTGACACTGGAGAGCGAGAGAGAGAGAGAGAGGGAGGGAGAACGGCAAGGTCATTTAGTGTGTTCTCCAAAGAATGACTTCACTTAAGCCATTAAGAGTGAATGAAAAGCAGACGCCCTGCTCTGGTGAACTTGTGGTGAGAGAGCCGATGGAGAGGGAGATTTTAGGAGAAAGGCAGATGAGAGACACCAGGAAATGAAAACGGGGTCGAATCAAGATGTTGAAGAGCACTAGATGAGGAGACTAGATGAGTAGGGATGGGATTCTTGTTGCTTAAACAGCATTTACAATTACACTTTTGATTACCGTGCTTACATTTGGTAAAAATTGCGTTTCTGTTTTTGTAGGGTGATAACTATTGGATTTGTATGCTAGATAAACGATTATTTATATTAAATTAACCTAGCGTCTCTTGAGCTATTTAACTATATCTAACAAGTAAAATAGTCCATTTTGACAATAATTAAAATGGTATTAAATTCATTGTAGTAAAAAAGCTTTTCATTAATTTTATTGACCAAAAACAGATTTCAAACAATTTCTGACATTCAAAGGACTTTTAAAGTGATTTCTTCAGGCCTTGTTCAATAACAACTACTATAAATAGGCCTAAACACAGGGTACAGGAGCTTTTCACACTTGTAATTTAGATGCGGGGTTAGCACCGCTTTTTACCCAGGGTTATAAAACCCTCTTCTGGAGGGTCAAACTTGGCCAAACTTGTACTGTGTGAAACGATGCACACAGTTCCTGCCAATCTCATGTTAATCTTGAGTACCCATCTGTATAGAGTAGTATTGCATCCTTCATATGTCCGAAGAGTCTTTCGTTTTCATATTTATAAAAGACAGACACGCTGTAGGCCTACCGATTCTTTCAGAAAATAGCCGAACTCGAGAAGACGTGCAGTGGGCGGAGCTAAAAAATCTCGAGCACACACACACACTCCCTGGATAACTTTCGATTCACTCGTGTTGTTTACATTATATGCACTTATGCGTGCCGATTGCCAACAAAGAAGACATTGGAACCAGTTTCGACTGATGACCTTGCAGAACTACATTTCTGCTCAAACTGCATCCACGGTTTCCCTAACGGTGGGTTATTTGGGAAGCTGAACAAGGTGATATTTCGCTCACAACCAAAAACACACTTCTTTAGTGACATTTTTGATTTTGTGGTCTAAAAACAAAATGAAAGGACACACTTGCTCTAGTTCTGGTTGATGTGCGCGCGCTCATCCGGGAGAAGTGCCCATACAAGGAATTCCGCCCTTTATGATGTCATAAAGGGCCATACTCGGAAAAAAACTTCCCGAAACTTGTTTGAATCCTGAAGGAGTGTATTTGGCACTGAAATACTCAATCATACGTCCAACTAGTTTTGAAATGTTGGCCATGTTTAGCATGAGAATCCAACTCTTTAAAAGTGTAAATAAGTCAGAATGCATGAAATGGCATTAGACCCCCCTTTAGCAACAGACAACCAATCGTGTGCCTCATTTGCTTACTTTGGACAGTCATGGAAACCCTGCGCATTAGTAAATTCAGTGTTTGAGAGGAAAAATGTCAAGTGAAAACGTGACAATTTGATTGAAGAAGAGACTTCTTTTTTACCTTTCATAGTCCGAAGTATCCGTTCAGTGTGAACTCGAAGGTACAGTCGGCAATACGAAGATGCGCAATGCTAGAGCTTTTATGTAAACGAGTCGCATGCTGCGTTCATCCAATCAATGACACTGACACCGCGCAAATATGCAAATAAGAACGTTAACCCAGGGTTTAGGAATGTACGGTGTGAAACGTGAGCTTACGAATACCCAGGATTAATTGTTAACCCCGGGTGAATTATGACCAGTGTGAAACGTGACGCAAGATAACCCAGGACTCAATTTACCCGGGGTTAAGAATGACCCAGGGTGAACTATTTCAAGTGTGAAAATCTCTTTTGAATGTTTCCTATTCTTTTGAGAAAGCAGCTGTGTGTTTGTTGTTGTGTGCAAAGCGAGGACCAGAGGAACAAATCACCATTCTTGTGTTATGAGCGCTATTAGATGTGTTAGACTATCTATCATAAAATTAACCTACACTGTCAGAAAAAGTGCAAAGATGTACCTTTAGGGGTGCAACACTGGGGCGGTACCATTAAAGGGACAATTTTGTACCTTATTTACCCCTAAAAGGTGCATTTTCGGATTTTAGAGTAGTAATATGTAAGCACGGTACACAGATGCCCCTTTAAGAGAACTGCCCCAGTGACAAGATTTTAATTATTAATACTTGTTTAATTAACTTTTATTTTAATGAATAAGATGTATAGGGATACGTTTTTTCCTTTTTTTTTCTTCTCTTTTCCATTTATGCAGTTGTTTTATTTTTATTTATGAATTTTTTTCTTATTTTTTAAACATTTTACAAACAGAACAGACAGAAGATACAAAAGGAAGACATTGATGATGATGTTCATCCAGTTTTTTTATGACCTCTCCCAGTGCTTTAATTTTTTTATGTTAAAGTGGCCATTCATTATTTATTCGTGATTTTCCTTTCTTTTTTGAGGCAGTGAGGACCATGCAAAAGAAAGCCTTGACTATTTAATTTTCTTTATTATATTGTTTACCTTTATTGTATCTTTATCAGTCTTTATATTCAGCTGGAACAATGTATTTTTGCTGTGGTGCTTCTTTTGTCTGGGTATTTTAGTACTGTCTCCCGTCCACAATGTGAGCGTCCTTTGATGTAAAAACTCATCCTGACAACAGATGATCGCGCCAATATATTTAAACGACACATAAATTAGATTGACCCCAGTTTGGAAAGTCTGAAAGGTTCTGGACAGATGTGGCAGAAGAGTCTGACAAGAATAACTACATACACATGCCCATCTCGGATGCACTGATGTTCAGCTCTTTTTCTACTCCAGATAGCGTGAAGAACGATGGGAGAGGACTGTCTGTGTGTGTTTATCACGCTCAAACCCCTCTTTCTCGCTCAAAGAATATACGTGGCACTTTTGAGTTCTCCCAAGTGGGAGTTGATCAAGGTTAACAGCACCAAGACTGAACGGAACAAATGACGGTTTTCGCACGCGATGAGAAGATACAGGCGTGCAACCATCTTCTCTGTGGACGAGGAAAGACATTAAACCTGAATGTTTTAACATTCTCCTCCTCCACAATTAATTCAGTCCAAATTACTTTAACATACAGTTTTGAACTTTCTTACAAGCACAATCTCAGTGTTAAGGTGTGCTGAGCTATTTATTTATGTTTTTGTAAACTTTGTACATTGACATTTTACAATTAGGTTTGAAAACTGTTGCTGCTTATTAGTTTGCTCACTGAATTGTGATTGGTCTTTGCTATTTCGGCCTTGATTGTTGTTGTTTACTAGCAGTGGAAATGCTCAGTCTTGACTGTATTACCATATGCTGAGCTAATGTTGATCATGCATTGTGCATGAAAACGACACAGAAGGTGTGTTTATATGCAGAGAGCTCTGCAGGAAACGGTAAGAAAGGTCCCGGATTGCACAGTATCTCATATTCTTGTCTTTTCTCTGTGGTGTCCTGTGCTTGTGTGGCCCGGCGCTGGGCTGTGGAGGGAAGCAGGAAATGTATGAACCATGAAGGCATGTGTTTATGCTGGATAGAGGCGATACTCACCAGCCAGAGGGAAAACACACACACCACGGGCCTGTTCACCAGTTCTCTCTCGCTCCCCCTGTCTCTACATCTACAAAGTTTTTTTCTTTACAAAAAATAAACCACTACAAATGATCTCTTGTTCTCTAAACGATCAGTCAAACCTCCTTTATTGTTACTCTTTTTCTACATTTTAGAATTGTGTGTGTGTGTGTGTGTGTGTGTATACATGTCATACACACTTACCAGCCACTTTATTAGGTACACCTGTTCAGCTGCTTCTTAACACAAATGTAGATGTGTAAACATGCTCAAGATCATCTGCTGAAGTCCAAAGTAAGTGTCAGAACGGGGACGAAAGGTGATTTAAGTGACTTTGAGTGTGACATGGCCATGGGTTGGTGGTGTATTTCCAAAACAACCATCTCTAGCGTTTATGGAGAATGGTCAGAAAAAGAGAAAATACACAGTGAGTGGCAGTTCTGTCAACTAAAATGCCTTGTTGATGATGCCAGAGGTCAGAGGAGAATGGCCAGACTGGTTCAAACTGATAGAAAGGCAACAATAACTCAAATAACCACTTGTTACAACCGAGCGTCTCTGAACGCACAGCACAACGAACCTTAAAGCGAATGAACTACAGCAGCAGAACACACCGGTGCCACTCCTGTCAGCTAAGAATAGGAAACTGAGGCTACAATTCACACGGGCTCACCAAACTTGGACATTAGAAGATTGGAAAAATGTTGCCTGGTCTGATGAGTCTCGATTTCTGCCAAATTCGGCTTAGAATTTGTCTTAAACGACACGAAAGTAAGAACTGCCTTGTATCAACGGTTCAGGCTGGTGGTGGTGGTGTAATGGTGTGGAGGATCTTTTCTTGGCACACTTTGTGTCCCGTAGTACCAACTGAGTGCCGTTTAAACGGCACAGGCTACCTGAATATTGTTGCTGACCATGTCCATCCCTTTATGACCACAGTGTACCCATCTTCTGATGGCTACTTCCAGCAGGATAATGTGGCGTCACAAAGCTCAAATCATCTCAAACTGTGAGTTCACTAAACTCAAATGTCCTCCACAGTCGCCAGATCTCAATCCTGTAGAGCACCTTTGGGATGTGGTTGAATGGGAGAGCCACATCATGGATGTGCAGCAAACAAATCTACAGCAACTGCATGATGCTATCATATCAATATGAACCAAAACCTCTGAGGAATGTTTCCAGCACCTTGTTGAATTAATGCCATGAAGAATGAAGGCAAATCCAACCCAATACTAGGCAGGTGAGTCTAATAAAGTGAGTATTGGCATTTCAGAATTAGTGGTACAAGCTGCCTTTATCCGTTTACTGTCTCAATTAATAACCAACTAGGACTCATGATGCTGGCAATGTAGACACATCAGCTTCTAGTGGCACCAGATTTGGTTTCTCTGCCCACAAGTCACAGCACAAATGTGATGCCAAATCATGTTAAACTATTACCACATTTCTGCAGTTTGTTTCTTATCAACCAGTGTAATCATCCACTCACACACTCCACTCTGTGTGTGTGTGTGTGTGTGTGTGTGTCGACGCACTCGTGTGATCAGCAGCATGTGGTTTGGGTGGTGAGCTGCACAGTGTAGAGGAGATCTGTCTGTGCGCTTCTCTCCTGACGGCACCCTCCCCCCAGTGCATCCTGGGAAAGCACTAAGTATGAAAGGATGGGGAAGTGAGGGATGAGGGTTTGTGCTTGTTAATTCATCCTGAGATTTGAAGGGAGAAGCAGATTTAGATGCACAGTTTTTTCTCTCCTTTAAAGTTAATTACAATATTTTATGTGTATATTATATTAAAAGCAGCTTAAAGAGGCCATATGCACATTTTTCAGTCTTGATTTTGTTTTTGAGGTCTACTAGAATAGGTTTTAATGCTTGCATGTTCAAAAACATAATTTTCCACATATTTGACTGTTGCAGCTCCTCTCTTCTCAGTCTGTCAGTAACGCTATTTAGTCCCTGTCTCTATGAAGCCCCTCCCTCTGAAAAGCTCAATTGGTCGGCTCGATCAGTGCGTTGTGATTGGTCAACCACTTCGAGCGTATTTCAGGAATTTCACGCCCTTTACCATAACCTTGAGTTTCAACCATAGACAGTAAAAAAATATGGACGTAGTGTCCATAATGTCACTCATAGGATTCTGAAAAGTAGTTTTGAAGCGTAAAGTAGGGTCGAGCTGGCCGTTGCCATCTTGGCAGCACATGTCACTCACGGATAATAGAAAACTGGCAAAGAGGCGGGACGTGGGCGGAGCTGAGGTGACATGACGACTAACAGACAGCAGATAAATGGCTATCCACCTGTCACTCAAAGTGGCCACACCCTTAATTATGGAGAACTTTAAGGCTTTATATAGTGTAAAAGAATGAGTTATAAAAAAAAAAATTCACCCCCCTCATGAAGGGCAAAATTAGCCGTATAGACCAAAAACACAATTTGTACCAGACTGTAAACGTGTTTTTCTGCTGTAAAGTTGGGCATTTTAACATGGGGCTCAATGAGGTTCTGCTCCCTTATGGAGCCCTAGTGGCCAGTCGATGAACTGCAGTTGAAGTCACTTCCGTATTGGCTTCAAGAGAAACTGCGGCAGGTTGGTTTCAACACACTACTAAACCAACTCAACCAGTCCCCACCCCTTTATATCTCATGCCTTTGGCAGGAATTATTTAAATGAGGGATATTGTAACACTGTTTGTTCCTGAGAAACTCAAGACTACACTGGTATAGAGAATAACTCTCTCTGGAGTGACTCTGTGCTTTGTAGCTTTGCAGACCTTTTTCATGCTCAAACAGCAACATTACACACTAAAGAAAGCTGAACATGTAACAAAGCACACTAGGTCGTCTTTAAAGTATGTTTTATCTATATGGATGTAAACTACCAGGGTTGTGCATCATTCAGAATTTGAACTGAATTGAATTTGGAAGTACTGTAGAAATATAATAAACTGAAATGCAAAGAAATTCATAAAAGTGTTGTCATGACACATTTTGCATGTTGGCTTTAAAATGACATTTTGGCAGATATAACTGGTCCAGGAAAATGGACCAATTTAGACCCACAATGACTGATCTCAAATTGGACATTTTAGTGTTTGCGGCAGCCTGTTAGCTTGTAATGTTTGGTAATCTTTTATTTAATTCATTTGACCCCAAACATGTAAAGAAATGTGGCATTGACCTGCAGAAAATGTGTAATCGTGACATTTCCACACACACTGTTGTACTGAGGCTTTAGTGCTGTAAATGTCAAAAAAAACAAAAAACAATCAAGCTTCTTAATGACTAAATCAGTTGAGATTTAGTTTGCTGTACAGGGACTTTACATGGTGTCCTACAGGGCTGGTAGATCACAGTGAGCTGGAGGGATTACAGTCAGGGCTGTACTTTACTGATTGACAGGCTCAGCGGTTTGGGCCGAGGTTAGTATGGCTGATTGATCCACTTTCCCATCATTCTTTCAAACGGCAGCTTTATTTGGGGGATTTTATTGGCGATTAGCACCAGATTTACCCCAGATTAATATTGTTGCTGCAATATGTATATAAATGGGGCTCGTGGGGCAGTTATCACATGGACTTTTTTTCTATAATGAATGTCAAATGTCCCATTACACAAAATTACACACATGCTTGTTTTCCCAAGTGGGTTTGTATGTTGGTTTCCAACACCTACTATAGTTCAAAACTGCCTTAAATTAAGATTTGATATTTGTGAATTTGTAGATTTTAACTGTTTTTGAGTATTTTTCATAAATGTCAGGTTGAGGCACATTGAAAATATAATTGTGTATGATTTCTATTCCCCATGACATTTGTATGTGACATTTTTACATTTGTTGCTCTTCTGAATTTTGTGTTGAAAACCTATTACATTCATTAAATAACATTTAATACGTTTGAATACTTTGGAAGCCCATTTCTGAAGAAAAAAATTATACTTATTTAATTATGAGCTATTTAGTCATTATGTGACAAAGTCACAATTATTATATTTAAATTCGAAATTTAAATAAAAAGTCGTGATTATGGCAAAAAGTCGAAATTATTCCAAAAATCAAGTTGAACTTATGACAAATTCAAAATTGAAATAGTCATAATTATGGCAAAAAGTCAAAATTATGGCAAAAAAGTCAAAATTATGACACAAAACTAAATCGTTTTAATTGAAATAAAAAGTCAAAATAATGACAACAAAATAGTTTTAATTGAAATAAAAAGTCGTGATTATGGCAAAAAGTCGAAATTATTCCAAAAATCAAGTTGAACTTATGACATATTCAAAATTTAAATATAGAGTCATAATTATGGCAAAAAGTCAAAATTATGACAAAATTTAAATAAGCCATGATTATGCCAAAAAACTAAATCGTTTTAATTTAAATGAAAAGTCATGATTATGGCGAAAAGTCAAAATAATTCCAAAAAGCAAGTTGAACTTATATGACAGAGTTGGAATTATGACTAAAACAAGTAGAAATTCAGATAAAAAAATATTCAGAGCTATGACACAGTCAAAATTGAGATAAAAGGTCGATCTACTAATGGCATCTCTGTATTTTATGCTGAAATTGTAAATATTTCACCGCTGAATAATTGACCCACTTCACCTTTTGTTAGTGAAGCACCTCACACTTCTGTGTAAGCTCAGTAAATTCAACAGAAGCGACGTGATTTAGACCTCAATTCCAGCGCGGGTTTGGCCTTCTCTGTGATTGGCGCTACCACCCCTGTCGTTGGCTCCTGTTCATATTGTAAGATTGATTTTCATTCTGAGAAATGAAAACCTGCAAATGCAGGAGTGAGCTGATTTTTGTTTCGTTTCCCATAGTCAGACGACCGCAATTCATGCGAGAAACCTCGGCGGAGCTTTTAAGCGAAGGACATTTTTACACAGTACTGATATATCATTAACCCTCTAGACTCGTCCTCAGAGACGCTTGCCATTGATCTTTTATGTGGCCTGTGGAATCCTGCCGTTCTTCCAGTCGATGGGACACGAGGGGCTTGGGAATGCAGCGGCAATTGCTCGCCAATTTAGCGACTGGAGAAATAAGCAAAAGCGAGCTGATGGTGTGGAAAGCAGCGCTATACAACGTCTCATATAACTCTAATTAAAGAGCCATTCAGGGCCGTGTTCTGCTGAAACCATTTCCAGACCTGTATTCTCGTCCCCTCCCCTCCATCCCTGTTTTTTTTTTTTTTTCGTTCGTTCATCTTACGATCCCAGTGGGGTACTATCGGTGAGGTATTTCCTGCAGTAAGTCTTTCCTGCGTGGCTCTTGCGCTCTGCCCAGGGAGCCGTGAACCAAAGCAGGCGCCCAGACTGACAGCAACAGGCCAGCAGAGAGAGAAACCCAAGCTTCGTCTTGGAAGCGCATCTACACTACGTCTCCCACAATCAAATCCAAAATCAGCTTGTCCTCTTTTCTGTGCTGCCTTCGGTTGCAGGTCAGGGTGACCCAAAAACAACGATACAGTGCTTTTTACAGAAGGCGTAACTCGGGTGAATCTCACGAAAAAAAACTTTTTGTTTGTGCGTGTTCATGTTTTTCTATCCCGGCGGGGACTTGAACCTGAATGAACACAGACTCATGGGGACTCGTGTTACCGTGGTGACCTAAATTGAGGTCTTCTTGAGGAAACAAGCCTATAAATCCATACAGAATTTCTTTTGAAAATGCAGAAAGTTAATATTAGAGGACAGAATATACCGTTTGTACAGAATAAAAACCATTATGTCTCCCACAAAGATAGTAAACCATATGTGTGCGTTTGTGTGTGTGACCCTTTTTTGTTGTTTATATTTATATATTTGAATATAATTAAAAAAAAAAAAATTATTTTAGTATATTTTTACTTTATACTAAGTATAAAAAACTAGATGAGGCATAACATTATCTTCCTAATACTGTGTTGGTCCCGCTTTTGCTGCCCAATAGTCCTGACCTGTCGAGGAATGGACTCCACTAGACCCCTGAAGGTGTGCTGTGGTATCTGGCACCAAGATGTTAGCAGCAGATCCTTTAAGTCCTGTAAGTTGCGAGGTGGGTTCTCCATGGATCGGACTTGTTTGTTCAGCACATCCCACAGATGCTCGATTGGATTGAGATCTGGGGAATTTGGAGGCCAAGTCAACACCTCAAACTCGTTGTTGTGCTCCTCAAACCATTCCTGAAGCATTTCTGCTTTGTGGCGGCGCATTATCTGCTGAAAGAGCCACAGACACCAGGGAAGACCGTTTCATGAAAGGCTGTACATGGTCTCAGCAATGCTTAGGTAGGCGGTGCGTGTAAAACTAACATCCACATGGATGGAGGACCCAAGGTTTCCCAGCAGAACATTGCCCAAAGCATCACTGCCTCCGCCGGCTTGCCTTCTTCCCATAGTGCACCTGTGCCATGTGTTCCTCAGGTAAGAGACACACACACACCCGGCCATCCACGTGATGTAAAAGAAAACGTGATTAATCAGACCAGGCCGCCTTCTTCCATTGCTCTGTGGTCCAGTTCTGATGCTCATGTGCCACTGTTGGTGCTTTCAGACTGAGATGCTCTGTGTATTCTGACACCTGTCCATCAGAACCAGAATTAACTTCTTGAGCAATTTGAGCTCCAGTAGCTCGTCTGTTTGATCGGACCACACGGGCCAGCCTTCGCTCCCCACGTGCATCAATGAGCCTTGGCCGCCCATGACCCTGTCGCCGGTTCTCCACTGTTCCTTCCTTGGAGCACTTCTGATAGAGACTGACCACTGCAGACCGGGAACATCCCACAAGAGCTGCAGTTTTGGAGATGCTCTGACCCAGTCGTCTAGCCATCACAATTTTGCCCTTGTCAAACTCGCTCAAATCCTTACGCTTGCCCATTTCTCCTGCTTCTAACACATCAACTTTGAGGACAAAATGTTCACTTGCTGCCTAATATATCCCACCCACTAACAGGAGCCATGATGAAGAGATAATCAGTGTTATTCACTTCACCGGTCATAATGTTATGCCTGATCTGTGTGTGTGTATCTGTATATGTATGTCTGATATATATATATATATATATATATATATTTAAATATATTGAAATAATTGTATTATTAATGAATGTTTTACATTTTATGCATATGCTTTTGTAAAACAAAATCTTAGTCCTTTTTATTATTGTTTTTCATTTAAAATAATATATATTTTTTGCTATTTTCTGTTTTTCTGTAGTACAGTTCGAAACAATTATGTAATTACTTTTTTAAAATAACAATCATAAGTTGAAAGAACTCCAATACTATGGAATAGGCATGAATATGATTTATTTGTTTGTTTGTTTGTTTGCATTACAATAGTAAGAACTGTGGGTGAAAATGTAAACAAATAACTGTCATAAAAAAAATAAACTCATGCAAAATCGTTCAATAGTACAGCAGTATTTTGTATACAAATTACAATTTCTTATTTTTTCCTTTGGATTTTGGATGCAAAATGTGAGCTAGATTGTGTTCTTGACAGCTTTTCTCAGAGAGAGAGACACAACATCTCTCTGTCTCTCTGTCTCTCTCCCTCCCTCCCTCTCTCTCTCCCTCCCCCGTCCTGCCTCCGTTCCCTGACCTGAAAGAGACGTTAGGCTTTTGAGTTGCTGTCAGGCACCTTGTGTTTGAAGCGGCAGACGAGCTCCATTGTTGCTGCTGTATGTGCGTAATGAAGATTTCCACTGCAGCCTCAATGCGGACGCTCGTCTTTCTCAAAGCCCCGCTCGGCCCAGTCCCTCTACAGAAAGAGTTGGCTGTGCGATTCACCGAAAGCTTTTGATGGGCCTTTCTCAAACCTAGTTTAACTCCAGCAGGGCCAGGCCAGCGTCAGGCTGATAGCAGAACAGGTGTGGCAGTGAAATCTTTAGTCGATTTTTATCAAAAGCTGCTTGAAATCTGATGGGATTTGAGCTCTAAGGCCAGAAATACACGGCTCTGTTGAACATGCATGACTGACCTCCGTGCTCAAGGGGGCGATAGAGTTCATTTCAGATGTCTGCTGTTGTTCAGGTAGATAGATAGAAAAGCATTTGGACACATTTCTGAATGAAAGCACACGCCAAACTTTCTCGCGAACCTTCTTTCCTTCAGTCTGTCTTTCCACCTTCCTTTCTTTAGAACTTTCTTTTTGAGAAGTTTTGAAAGGGACATTTTTTTTTTTTTTTTTACAATTTTCTTTTTCTATCAAACTATTTCTAGCTTTCTTTTGAGTATTCCTTTTCATACTCTGTTGAACTTTCTTTGATTCTTTTATACGTAATGAAAATCAGACTTCCAGACCTTTACCTTTCGAACGTTCATTCTTTTCCATCGATTCATATTTTCAACATTCATATTTTTCATACATTTTTCCAATTAAGTATCAAACTTAATTTCAAATTTTGAACAGTTTCTATTAATATGTTCTTTTTCTCAAACCTTTTGTAGAACTTTCTTTCTTTCAAACTGTCAATTTCTTTAGAAATCTTTTTCCTTTAACTTTTTCAAACTTTTGTCAATTTCTTTATCTTTTTTAAACTTTCCTTCTTTTTTCAAACTTTATTTCTTTCAAAATGTCTTTCAAAATCTTTCTTTTAATTTTTTCAAAAGTTTGTCAATTTCTTTTTCTTTTTTAAACTTTCTTTTTTCAAACTTGCTTTCTTTCTTTCAAACTCTGTCAATTTCTTTCAAAATCTTTCTTTCTTTTAACTTTTTCAAACATTTGTCAATTTTTCCTTTTTTAAACTTTTTCTTTTTTCAAACTTTCTTTCTTTCAAAATGTCTTTCAAAATCTTTCTTTCTTTTTACTTTTTCAAATGTTTTTCAATTTCTTTTTCTTTTTTAAACTTTCTTTTTTCAAACTTCCTTTCTTTCTTTCAAACTCTGACAAACGTTTGAAAAAGTTAAAAGAAAGAAAGATTTTGAAAGAAATTGACAGTTTGAAAGAAAGAAATTTTGAAAAAGGAAAAAGTTTAAAAAAGAAAAAGAAATTGACAAACGTTTGAAAAAATTTAAAGAAAGAAAGATTTTGAAAGAAATTGACAATTTCTTTTTTCAAACTTTCTTTTAACTTTTTCAAACGTTTGTCCATTTCTTTTTCTTTTTAAACTTTTTCTTTTTTCAAACTTTGTTTCTTTCAAAATGTCTTTCAAAATCTTTTTCTTTCAAACTTTTGTCAATTTCTTTCTTTTTTCAATCTTTTTCAAACTTTCTTTTAACTTTTTCAAACTTGTCAATTTCTTTTTCTTTTTTAAGCTTTCTTTTTTCAAACTTCCTTTCTTTCTTTCAAACGCTGTCATTTTCTTTCAAAATCTTTCTTTCTTTTAACTTTTTCAAACTTTTGTCCATTTCTTCAAACTTTCTTTTAATTTTTCAAACATTTGTCCATTTCTTTTTCTTTTTTAAACTTTTTTAAACTTGTTTTCTTTTTCAAACTTTCTTTCTTTCAAATTGTCTTTCAAAATCTTTCTTTCTTTCAACTTTCTTTTGAACTTTCTCTGAAAAAGTTTAAAAGGAAAGAGCCTTTTCTTAAACTCTCCAATGTTGTTTCCACTTTTCAAACTCTTTAGAATTGGCTTTTAGGAACCTTTGTCAATTTCATTTGGATATTCTTAGTTTCAGACTACAGTTGGAGGGGCTTCACTGTAACAACATCATTCTGCATTGCCAAAGCTCTGTCAAAATGATAACAGCAATGAAATTATAAAGTGTTGAAGAAACTCAAGTGCACTAGATATTCTACTCTTTATGTGTGGAGCTCATCCTGTGTTTATACTGTACGAGATGGGAAGTGGTTGAGTGTAGTTTTTTTTTCCGTCTTTCCATTCCCTGTTGTATTTCCTCGTTCAGAGCGCCCGATCCGGGGGTAGCTGCGGTCAGCTGCCCACATCTGCAGTTCGGAAAACGGTGCAATTTAAAACGAGGGCAAAATATACAGGAGAGTCTCTTTTCATCTCTCTGCTCCCACAAAGGAGAGCAAGAAGACGAGATGGGAGAAGTGAGGGCTCGGGGATCTTCTTTCCACTTGGATGTGAGGCGTAATCCAGCGTAAGTGAAATCACATGGTGAATTATCCCATTGAGAAGGCAAGACGAGCGCTGAAGGAGACCTTAATGATGATGAAGCTCTCCGGTTCCTCTAATGAAGCCGTTGATTGGATACTTTCTTCATCTCAGCACATGTTTTTAGACTTCTTAACTTAATCACAGGCTCAAAAAAAACATTCTTAAATTCACGAAGGTCCAGCATGTAGACACTAATGTTCTGTTCCTTCATTATTTTTGTTTACAAAAACCCCAAAAACTTGTCTCACCAGAAGTTGTGGCCTATAGACTGGATTCGGAAGTAAAAAAACAACATTCATTTTCTCCATAGGGGAATTTTTTTTTTAGCAATGACTTATAACCTGTTAAAGAACTTAATCAAGTGTGTATGCAGGGCTCGACAGTGCAACCATTTCACTTGCATTTGTGACTAAAAATAGATGTGTGCAAACTGTCATATGTATTTTGAAGCAAACCCTGCGGATCAGTTTTTGTAAGTGTAAGATCATAAGTCTTCAATAACTTAAATGGTATAACAAGCATCTTAATGATAATTTTAAGGCGTCTTATATTTTGGGCATGGAAAAACGAACCGCGATGCCGCCTAATGTGATTATTAGACTTCCAAAGGCTAGTAAGCGTCAAGCCCTGGTATGCAATTGTCCGCATTATTTAAAAATATTTTAGTAACCACACCCAAAAAAAATGCACTTTCACTGTTGTTAGTTGCACTCAAATCATCCTTGTTCACATTACTTAAAAAACTTGTGTAACTAAATTTATTTAGAATTACTGAGTTAATGAGTATTGTCAGCTTGACTTAATAAGTTGTTGTTCAGTCAACTTAACATTGCTGAGTGAAACGAACAAACTGGGCAGTGGATCTTTAGTTCCCAGCATGCTTTGCAAGGGACTGCATTAGGAGAGTAAATTTAGGGATTAAAGTGTTATTTTATGTTTTTCAGTAAAGGGAAAGATGTTGTTAGTTTATGTTAGTGTTATGTGCAGTTATGTTGGACATTTAGAGGAGTTTCTGTAATTTTGTGGTTACCATTATGCAGAAGAGTGGGTCCTGTGTTTAGGCTATGGCCACTCATACACTCATTTATTGGATGGACTTCTTGTTCTCAATTAAGTTATTTTTGAATTTTGTGTCTAAAAATATGCTTTTTGTTATATTTAATAGTTTTCCACTTACACTCGTAGAGCAAGTAGTTAATTTAATAAGTTAAATTAAATCAATAAATGTGTTATCCTAACATAAACTTTAACTAAAATTTAACATGACATTATTAATTAAACTGCACATATAAATATTATGTAACAGTGACAAATTCAAATGGTTTGTGTTTACTTAAAGAAATTTTGTCAGCTTTAACTTGAATTTCTTTTGTTCATATAACTAAATTGTTATTTGTAAAAATGACTCAATATAGTTGTGTGGAACCACTTGACGCAGCTTTTTTAAGTAAATTCAACAAATAAATTTTTTTGAGTGCATGATTCTGCAATGAAAACTCTCTAGCTCCGCCCACTCCCATGAAGCGTCACAAACTACGTAATAGAATCGGTCTCTCCAAATTGAATTTCTTGAATTTTAATTGAATTCAATTGCATCAATTCTCAGAAATGCAATTTGGCCAACGCAAAAATTTAGATGTTATCGGTCACTAGAAAATGTTCAATTGGAGACCTGATTTTTTTTTACAGTGTACACTCTCAAACTACTTACATCTTTGTGTATATGCATATGCTGCAATAGCCAGAATGTAAAATGCTGTTATACACAATCAACATCTTTAAATCAATAGTTTTATATTTATCCATCATTTGTATTTTGATTCGCAATGCGTCATGGGTTTGTAGTTCTTTCACTGATTACATACACAATCTTGAACCTTTGTCTTTGTCAGATTTCAAATACTATTTTACTAAAATAAAAACATTTTAAAAATCCCTATGTGATAAACGGGCACTCTATAGCAGGAAAAGTGGATGTGGCTTAATATTATGAGTCTCTATAAAGGGATAGTGTACCCATAAATTAAAATTGTCATCATTTACAGAAGTCAATTTGAGTGATTCCGTGACTTCTGGAGCCATATGATAGCTTAGTGTAACCTGAAAATCTCATTTGATTTTAAATATTGAAGAAACAAGGTTTGATTATGTTTTTATTTAGGCAGAAACAGCTTGAAATGTACAATTATACAAGCTGTGGAGTCGTATGGACTAATTTCAGGTGCTTTTTGTCATTTTTAGAGCTTGTCAGACATGTATTTTTATTGTATAGAAACGAACACCTACTGAGCACCAGCAAACTGTTAAACGTGGAAGAAAGTCATGTTTGGATCAACATGAGGATAATAATTCTTCCTCTTATACTTTCTTCCTCCTGTTGAAGACTTGTCCGTGGGCTAAAAGTAGGTCATCACCAAACCTGTTGCATTAGCCGAGCATGTCTCTCTTCATTTCCCACTCTTTCTCTGGACCCCCCTCATCCTCCGAAACACACCCCCACCCCCCCCTCCTCTGGGATTTTTTCATTTGCAATTACAGTAATATATAACATCAGGCATTGGGAGATTTAGAGCTTTACCTTACATAACCCAGTGGATTTAACTTTAGGGCTTTGGTTTGACTCCAGAACTGTAGCACCGCCTGTGCTTAGAAACAAACTCTATCTATCTGTCTATCTGTCTGTCTGTCTGTCTGTCTGTCTGTCTGTCTGTCTGTCTGTCTGTCTGTCTGTCTGTCTGTCTGTCTATCTGTCTATCTATCTATCTATCTATCTATCTATCTATCTATCTATCTATCTATCTATCTATCTATCTATCTGTCTGTCTGTCTGTCTGTCTGTCTGTCTGTCTGTCTGTCTGTCTGTCTGTCTGTCTGTCTGTCTGTCTGTCTGTCTGTCTGTCTGTCTGTCTGTCTGTCTGTCTGTCTGTCTGTCTGTCTGTCTGTCTGTCTGTCTGTCTGTCTGTCTGTCTGTCTGTCTGTCTGTCTGTCTGTCTGTCTGTCTGTCTGTCTGTCTGTCTGTCTGTCTGTCTGTCTGTCTGTCTGTCTGTCTGTCTGTCTGTCTGTCTGTCTGTCTGTCTGTCTGTCTGTCTGTCTGTCTGTCTGTCTGTCTGTCTGTCTGTCTGTCTGTCTGTCTGTCTGTCATTGATGTACCATTATGAAATATTATTACAATTTACAATAACTCTTTTCTATTTGAATATATTTTAAAATGTAATTTATTCCTGTTATCAAAGTTGAAATTTCAGCATCATTACTCCAGTCTTCAGTGTCACATGATCCTTCAGAAATCACTCTGATAAGATGATTTGATGCTCAAGAAACATTTATGATTATTATCTGTTGAAAACAGTTGTTGCGTCATATTTTTGTGGAAACAAAATCCTAGATTATTTTATCAATAGCAAGTTCAAAAGAACAGCTTTTATTTTAAGTCTTTTGTTACATTATAAATGTTTGTTTTGATCAATTGTATGTGTGTGTGTGTTGTATATATGGTATATGAGGAGTTGAGGACACAAATGGGTATAATGACATGCATACAAACGTAAACTTCCTGTGTCCTTGTAAACCAGATGAGTGAAAAACATGCTTAACAGTGTGTTTTTGAAATTAAAAAGCCGACAAGCTTTCAGTGATGTTGAGGTTAAATGGATGGCATATACAGTTTTTACTGTATAAATACCATTACGCCCATGGAGAGTAAACCACATATACAAATGTATTACGGGTATGCAGCGAGAGAGAGTGTGTATCAGTGTTGGCGTGTCGTTCTTGTCCAGCAGGCAGCTCTTTTCTCCATTAGAGCTGATTTGATGTGACTTTATTTGAGTGAGGTTGGCCAATTTCTGTTCACCCCACTACAGCCAGTTTCTGTTCCTGCGGCCCACTGGTCCACCTGGCCAGAAACCACAGCCTGTAAATTTCATATAACGAAGCGTTCCAGCTAGCACCGATGTTGGCCAGAGACACAAGGGCAACGAGCAAAAGAGAGCGATCTGACTGGTGCAGAAAGAGGGTGGGATATTTGGGAGAAAAGAACGTATTCCTGAGTGTTTAGAGGAGACATCGTGTCATCTGATTCAGCTTGTACACTCGAGAACCATTTTTTAATTTCTTTGGCGTCTCATGTACTCGAGCTCTGGGAGTTTTAAGATGTAAAGCTGCCGGGGATTAGATTTGTAAGAAGAGGATGAGGAGGAGGAGATGTGAAGGACAGGGGCCGCTGACCCGGTCAGAGGGATGTCAGGGTGGTCAGCACAGAGCTTAGGAGGGAGTGATAGAGACAGATAGAGGTCTTGCTTACATCAACTCATTGCTCACGCAACCTGGAGATGAGTTTGGGTTTAGTTCAAGAGCAAGACCTCACGCTACAAGACTGCAATCTGAAAGACACGGACATTGAAGAAACTATTGTAAGGCGTTATCAATGCTGCTAATACAAACGTTATAAAAGTTATAACATTAATTAATGCATTCGGTACCATGAACTAACAATAAACAAAATGTTTTGCAGGATTTATTAATCTTAGCAATGTTATGCGTGTGTGTGTGTTTACGTTATATTTCTTTATTACTTTATTTCAAATAATTTTCTCCATGCAGTTTAAATTGTTCAGAGCTTTGCATTAATCTTAACAATGTTTTTTAATTTGTTTATTTTATAAATATTATTATAATTGTTTTAATCTGTCTGTTTGTATTCAGTGTATTTTTATCCTTATTCTTAATTTTACAATATTTTTTTATTTTATTTATTTATATTGTGTATTATATTTTTTATTCTATCTATCTATCTGTCTGTCTATATTCATTGCATTTAAAAAAATGCACAATTTAATTCTGTTTGAAGAATATATATATATATATTCAGCCTCAACCAGCTCTCTCAACATTGCAAACTTCGATTTGAAGTTAAAACAGCAAAAAAAGAGGGAAAAAAATCATATAAAGACGGTATAAATCTATTTAATCAGGGAATAACATGCTGATTCCCTGAAGCATTTCCGTTGACGTATTTAACGATGATACAATGTAAGACTATAAGAAATTGACTTGATTTTAATTGACTATAGTATAAATATGATTTATCTGTGACTGGATCTCATTGAAGAATTGTGGGTAGTGTAGTACTTTGCAGTGAATTCAGCAATGAAACATGACATTTTGGCCGACTTCATCAGCATTAATCATCATCATTTATTAACCTCAGTGATCAGAGCTTATGGTAGGTCTTACAAGATTTATGTTATTGATATCTTTAAAAAAAAAGAAAAAAAAAAGGTTTCTTTGGAAGAAATAAGCTTTTTACTTGCATACCATTGCTGTTGTGTTATAGAAAAAAGGGTGAAACATAAACATAAATCAGTTCATTTTCCCAAACTATCGTTTATCTATGCAGTTTTTTTTCCCTCGTCATCATTCTTTTCATTCTTCTCCTGCTTATGGTGATGTTTTCTGTCTGGTTTGATGTTTCATGTTTTGGTTTTTGTATTAATAGACCTCTGTTCGACCAAGAGACATAGTTGGGAGAAAGAAAAAAGAGACAGAAAAAAAACAGAGGGAACTGGAGGAGCGCAAAGAGGGAGGAACAGGGTGGGAAGCAAGAAGTGAATCATGAGTGCAACTAAGTGCATTTCCAACCTTTGCAATCTGATTTTTCCAGTCCATTTTCTCAGTGTCCGTGTCCCTTTCTCCAGTGTCCCTCCTGCGACTTCTCATTGCAACATGTAAACTTTGCTTTTCATCATGCCATTTCTAAAGCACAGTTCCTCTGTTTCTGATTAAACTGCATAATGCATCGTTCTTATTATTTGTATTACTACTAAATAAAAATGTGAAGAAAAATAAGAAATTACGATTGTGATATTTGTAAAATATTAATAGTGTAAAATTAAAAATTGAGTATTTAAATAAAAAAAAATATATATATATATATATTTAACAGTACTTTGAAATTACAATACTAGGCCACACTTTATTTTTCAGTGTCCATGTTACATGTACTTCCTTTAGTGATAACAGTAAATGATGCATTATTACATGCAAAAAACCCGGTAGCACTTTATTTTTCAGTCATGTTTTGCATGTACTGTAGATTCAGGACTTGACATTTACACTCTCCGACCTGCCAAATGCGGGTGTATTTCAGCAGCGGTGTGTAACGCAGCCACTCCTACTAGCCACTTTGGCGGGTTGAATTCTAACCAATCTAATATATCTATTTTTCACTTTTGGTCTTTTAAAAAACAATAAGCTAAGTGCAATGTAAAGTTGTCAAAAATAACGATTTTTCAGTAAATATCGATACTGAAATATCTGAAACGCTTCCATTACTCATTTTCCACAGAATAGAGGCACAATACCAGCTGCGTTTTCTCTCTCTCATATCTCTCCGTCAGCGATTTACACACAAACCCGCCTCCACTCACTCGCTCATTTCGTTTGCTCCCGATGAATATTGTTGCTGTAACCGGGCTTGAATTTCGGTGTGGGATTGCGCGTATTGCGCATAATTTGACTCACTCCCGCAGCCTTTGGTTTACACCCAGTGCCCGCACATAAAGCCACCTCTCAGTAATAAATGTAGTTGTTTTTCGCTGCTTAAACAGTCAAATACACACAAAATAATATCAAAATGCTGGTTTTGGTGAGTATTCACATACACAGTCAGTTCTCTTTTAAGTGGACATAAACAGTTCAGAAAGAAAGCGCATGCACTCTCTCAAAAAAAAAAAAATTCATAATTGTACCTTTTTATCGTTCGGTCCTAGAGAGCTGATGTCCTGCAGAGTTTAGCTCCAACCCTACTAAGCCACCATTAGGACTGGGTAAAAAATATGGATTTCTCGATTTTAATAGATTCTCACTTTTACAAAACAATATCGATTCTTAAATCCCAAGAATCGATTATTCATCCTGTTTTCAGTTATGGATGAAATAAACATTGTAGCGCACCTCCCATCCAATAAATTGCAATCATCTTTGTGCTTTATTACTATTGATATGAAACAAAGTCTAAGATTTCAAATTACGTCTATTTTTGTACGAAATTCAAAAACATTAATATCGTTTTGGCGCTGTGGCGCGAGATCGCTCTGCCGCGGCTCAGCTCAAGAGAACCGGCAGCGCGGAGCAAACATGAAAGGATCTTGTCTTCCGCCTTAATACCAGTAACAGCGCGAACTAAACATGAATGAGCTTCTGAAAGTGTGTTAAAAGATACAGGACAACTTCCCGAAATCCATATCATGTCACATAGAATAACTCAAATCAGTGTTTCAACTGCAGAAAGATGTAAGTAAAACGGCTTGTAAACAATGTCATGTAACGTCAGAAAAACCATATCCAGTGTCCATAAACTCATTAGACAGCTAGAAAAATTTACTCTAGAGAGGAGAATTTAGCTAATTATATGCACCACATTACATAGGATATTCATTGTCAATGTTCTTCAATATTTAATGCATGTATGTATGTATAAAAAAAAAAAAAAAAAAAATATATATATATATATATATATATATAAACAATTTAGCGTCATTTAAGTGTTTGTATGCAAATCTGTTAATTTGTACCTTCAATATTAGTAGGCTAATGTAGTATCAACTGACTCCCATAGTTTACAACATTAGTTCAGAAATGTGTTTTCCTTGAGAAAATTTTCCATGTATTATACCCGATACATATCCAAAATAATCGATATTGAATTTAATTGGAAAGAATTGAAAATCGAATCAAATCGAAAGCTTGTGAATCGAAATCGAATCGAATTGTGAAATTGGTGTCAATACTCAGCCCTAGCCACCATAGTATAAAACTCATGGCTCCCAGCATGCATTGCAGCATTAAGTATGTCACCATTGTTGAGATTCATATGCTGATTCTTGATATCTGTGTGCGTCTAAACTTAATCCCCCTGGAATGTATTTAAAAATCATAATTCAGAATGTCTGATCTGTGGCAAGAAAGTATTGTTGGTGAATACTATTTATTTAGTCTAGTCAAACATTTTTCTTTATGACAATTTTTGTTCATGGTTTCTTTTGTTCTGAACACATGTAACTGTTAACACTGTAACAAAAACAACAAACTCACATACAAAGTCGAGTCAAACTGCCCAACGAAATGAAACACTGATTGCCATAATGGTGACCAAACATTTTCAATAAATCATCAACATCTAAACCTCTGTTAATTCTCAATAAGAGCTTCTATAGATGTCTTTCAGGGTTGGAGCTAAACTCAGGACAGTGGCTCTCTAGGACCGAACTTGCCTATCCCTGCTCTAAGTAGAGGAAAACAATGCTATAATTGTACCCGAAGGACCAATTGTGTACCTTTTTAAAGGTACAGTTATACGTTTTGTTCCCCAAGGGACAAAATTGTACCTCTACTGTACTTCTTTTTTCTGAGAGTGTGTGTAACAGTTTAATGGATCCGTGCATCAGGTCTTAAAGTGACAGTAGATATAAAAAAATATAAATATGGCAGTTTTTCTCCATGGCATGGCCTTTTGGAGCAAAAAAAGGTTAATGCCAAGCCCTTATTGTAGTAATTACAATAACTAGGTAATAATAACTAGGTACTTACCCTTAAACCTAATCTTAACCCATGTAGTTACCTTATATTATTCAGTACTTTCCTGGTAAGTTCATTGATAGTGCATGTACTGTAAAATAAATTGCAACCATAAACCCTAATTTTATAGTAAGTAGTAGTACATGTTGTTAATGGTTACACTTTAAAAAGGACACCTTAAATCAAAGTGTAACCTAATAGCCTACCAAGTTATTTATTGGTTTTATTTTGGTGGAAAACCACAGGGAAAGGGAAGATGGTTGACGCATGTTGCGCAAAAGATAAATTGCGCAGGTCTAGTACTAGTTGGGGAAAAAAAAGGTTTTTAAATGTTTTTGTAAATTGGAATTTAATGTAGTGCTGCTGACATGCATTTAGTTACTTCCTAACACTAATGAAGTTTCTGTCAACAGACAAGCTAGTGTTTTATTCTCATCAGAAGATGCTTTTGAACATGTGAACAATGCTATTTCAAAAAATATTTAGGCTAATTTGATCATGTTTTCAGCAAGCAATAAGTGTGTAGCACATTCGGCTCCGTTCCAAAAGTCTATTCCACAAAATTGCAGCCCAGAGAAAAATTCCAACCGCTTTTCCCTCAAAATTAGTGCAGAAAATGGGGGGAAATTCAGCAGATTCCACGTGGGCCTATAATGATCTGTGGAGCTCCTGAGTTTTTATGGCTTGTCAGTCTTATTTAATTTCATTCATTCAGATCTCCGCTCGCGCGCGCACACACACGTCTCTCCGCATTTTCATCTGCTTTTCTTTTTCTGTCGCATCCCTCCACCTACCTTTTCTTTTTCTCCATCACTTTCCTCACACCTCCTCTGCTTTTCCTGTTTTAGTCTCACCCCCTTGTCCTCCCATATCTGCCTCTCTCCCTCTCTCTATCTCTTTCCAAAGCTGTTTTTCATAAAGCGTTGGCTGGAATGGCAGATCCCAGAGGCGTAGTGTGAAACACTAGACTCCGATGGAGCGGGAGCCAAACAGATGCAGCCCCTCGTCTCAACATATACCTCAGCCTCTCTCTCTCTCTCTCTCTCTCTCTCTCTCTCTCTCTGTCTCTCTCCACCCTGTTGACATGCTCACAAAGTTCCTCAGACTCTCCTGCAACTCTCCTCTGCCCAGGCGCTGAGTTTTTGTACCACGTTAATCTAACTAAAAGAGTTGCTCAAGGTGTGTTACTTTTCGGTGAGATTCTGTGTTTATTTGAGCACTTAAGACTGAATTGTCTTATCCGGCTGAGATTCTTAAAGGGACGGTTCACCCAAAAAGGACAATTCAGTTTGCATCTTAGTCACTCAGAATGATTTTATGAATACAAGTGCAAGGATTTTTATGATTTGTTTCATATGTATAACACAAAATAACCCATTGAATAAATTGTCTTCCCTTTATCATACAATGGAAGCGGATGGTGACCGGCTTAAGACTAGATTTTCACTGAATAACAGAGGTGGACAAAGTACTCAACTCCATTACTCCAGTGAAAGTAAAGGTACTACTGGTCAAATATTACTCTGTTACAAGTGAAAGTTGTTAAAAACTATTTTTACTTAAGTAAAAGTACCGAAGTACTTGCTTTTAAAAGTACTTAAGTATCCAAAGTAAATTTCCTTTTTTATGTCAATGCATTATTTTATTATTGTTGCATAAATGCACACTATGCCATGGTGGTTTAAGCCAGTCAGTGATACTCCATCCGACATGCTAGCCATACGACTACCTTGAACTCATATAAATACTTAAAAGTTAAAGCTTTTTACAAAGCTGCTGTCACTTTAAGGCAGAATGCACAAATCCTATACACTGATACACATCCGATATTCCCCCAACTGTTTACGTTCACTTAAGACATGAAAAAAAATCCAAAATTAAAATTGTCATTTTTTGCGTATTGGTCTGTTTAAGTGCGAAAAAACACAAAAGAAAGCTCTATTCAGTACTCGTGCTCTGGCATCTGAGTGGCACAAAAAACCAGACTGAACTGAGCTCTTTCATCATGCTTTTTCAGATTCATCCATATGTCTGCGCTTCTCTTTCTCCCAGACATTTACATTTTGCAACAAAAAAAAAACTTTTAAAGAAGAAGAAAAATCATCCACTGACTTGCAAAGCTGCTACAGAAACGACTTTAGACTTCTAGGACCTTGATAGAAATGTAGTGGAGTAAAAAGTACGATATTTGTCTTTCAAATGTAGTGAAGTTAAAGTAAAAGTTTCCCTAAAAAAATAATACTTCAGTAAAGTACAGATACTCAAAAAGTGTACTTAAGTACAGTACTCAAGTAAATGTACTTCGTTACTGTCCACCTCTGCTGAATAATGACTTAGAGCTAAACAGCTGCAATCCCTATTAGTGCTGCATTAATTGAAATAAAAATCGTGATATATATATTGAATTTATTAATAGGATTAACCCCTTGAGATGTACCATCTCGTTTTCGCGATTATCAAATCGCAAAGCCTGGGATTTAATGGAATACATGCGCTTATAAACCTGCTTTTGTCAACAAAAGAGAAGCTCCCTGCAGTTTTTCACCAAAAATAAAAGATTGTTTAACGTTTGAAAATAAAGAAATTGAGACAGGCATACATATTAGCATTGCAATTTGTACAGTTTGTTTTATTTTAATATTATTATAATATTTTTCTTAAGTACTATATTTATTTTACAGTGAAATATTACAATATTTATATTTTTGTTGAAAATTTTGTAGTAATAATAATATTTATTACCATTTTCTTAAATACTTTTATTTTACAGTGAAATATAACAACCTATATATTTCTTATTTTGTTTAATATTCTTATTTAGTAGCAATATTATTTATAATCATATTGATTTATAGTCACAAAACGATTGGCCCAAATGTGTAGCCCAACAATTTTTATCACATAAATTGCAATTAGATTTTTTCCACTATCATCAAATGGATAAGAGCAGAGGTGTTAGGGAGGATGACTGTGATGGATCTTCTGGGTCTGGTCTGAGGTGTTCTTCGATTTCCACCTTTCCTCCTGTCGGATTCTGTTTCCTCTCAGCGAGCGTATGCACTGCCAGCGGTCCTCATTCCTGCGAGACAGACGGAGAGATTTAACCTGGTGTTTATGACCGGGATGAGTTTGACGCATGACCTCCTGACACAGGATCTGATTTAATATTCTCTTATCGTGGAGGTGCCGTCCTGATGAACGAGCTGAGAGCATTAACGTCTTATCGTCTCCAACAGGCCCAAAGACAGATGAGATACAGGCTTAACTGTGCACCGATAGAGACCGGATTAGATTACTTTAGTTCAGTTTTATGAGTGGATTGATAGATGATGGAAATCTATTAGCTTGAGCGTAGGATCGATGGTGAGCCGCTAAAACTTTAAACACGCAGATCTCCTCAAATGACCTTAAAGCCACTCGTGGGAATAAAACCATTTTTTATTTCCCTCATTCACAAGCCATTTTACTCCCATAATGTCAAGTAAACATAACTTGTGTTATTTTGTTTAGAAAATTTAAATGCAACAAGCTTCACGCTTAAAGGGTTAGTTTTAGTTTCAGGTGTAGTTTCTCACACATTGACTCATTTTCAGTGGAGTTCAGGGGAAATATCCCGTTCTCACATTCCTACATGCGACATGAAGAGGTCCGTCTGCTGTTGGGTCATGTGTTTTTCTCATGGTGCCGTGTATCAGCTAATCGTACTGTATTAGGATAGGGGGAAATGTAACAGAAGGAAGTGTGTGTGTGTGTGTGCGGGCGGGCCTGGCTGACACTCAAGACTTTTAAGGAAAATAGAAAGTCTAGACGTGTTTATTTGTTCACCCTATCAGATCATGAGATAATGCTCAGACATATGAACTGGTGAATGTTTGTATTTTGTTTTTTTTTTACACACTCTGTTGCTTCCTCATTTTTAGTGCAATCGTCGAAATAGTCACACTATATCGCCATCTGCAGGTGGGATGTCTGTCTCCTCTCGCAGAGACTCGCAGGCTGCAGATGATTTAGAAAATTAGATGATTTAAGTTTTTGTTTACTTTGTGCTAGTTAATTTCAGCTTCAGAAAATGCTTTTATTTCAGTACATTTTCATCTTAATTTTAGTTTTAGTGTATGAAGAAAAAACTCTAGATTAACTAATTGAAAGCAGTGTTATTTACATACTATTATTATATATATTAATATTAAGAATTAGCTTCTATTTACAGTTTTTGTTATATGTTTAAGTTCTTTTTTTCATCTAATATTTAATTTATTTCAGCTTTATTTTAATTACTGAAGAATATTTTTTTATTCGTTGTTATTCATTTTAGTTAACTATAGCTACACTAATAGTAAATTAGTTGTAGTTTCATTTATTTTGTGTTTTGGTAGTTTATGGCGTTCACTTATCCGATTGGCACCCTTATTGAGGTCTTCATTATCATATAAATACTATTCTGAGCAGTGTTGGGGAAAGTTACTTTTAAAAGTAATGCATTACAAGATTGCATTGCTCCCTTAAAAAAAAGTAACTAATTCACCCTTCACCACGAGTTTGATTGACAGGCGATCTGACCAATCGTGTGTGTGGTGTGAGAGCGCCATGGCTTGTCGGACATAGCAACAGTAACTAAAGGGGGCGGGTCTTTGCAAACCCTCTTTACCGTATTTTCCGGACTATAAGTCGCACTTTTTTTCATAGTTTGGTTGGTCCTGCTTCTTATAGTCTGGTGCGACTTATATATCAAAATTAATTCAAACTGACTGAAAAGAATAAACTTTTAGCTACGTCTAAAGCCGCGAGAATGCTGCTCCTGTAGCCTACCCCTGAAAAAATTAACTAAAAACAGCTGAAAAATTTGTTAACTGAAATATTAACAACTGAAAAAGACTTAACACAAACAAAATGCCCCCCATAGAAAATCCTATTCTGCAAATTACAAACTGCAGGTAGTAAAATATGCAGCCGAAAACGGTAAGCAGCAGAAAGACCGTTTGGAGTGAGGGACTGGCAAAAAGCAAAGGTTACTTTAACTGTAATGAAGAAAACAAAGAAAGTCCAGTGCGACTTATATATGTGTTTTTTTCCTCTTCATGACACATTTTTTGACTAATGCAACTTATACTCCAGAGCGACTTATAGTCTGGAAAATACGGTAGTTACTTTTTGTGGAAAGTAATGCGTTACATTACTTTTCCGTTCTCATTACGTTTTCTCACCTGGGCTGTGCTTGTTTTTTTTAATAAAAAACAAACAAAAGTTACATTTTTTTTGCAAATGTAAATGCCCTTTCAAACCAAAAGTGAAATTAAAAAGTAATGCGTTACTTTACTAGTTACTTGAAAAAAGTAATCTGATTATGTAACTCCTGTAACTTGTAACGCGTTACCCCCAACACTCATTCTGAATGCAAAAATATGCTCAGAAATGTATTTCAAAAGAGAGTTGCCACTTGAAATGCCTTTTTAATGTAGTTAGCTACTTGTTTTTTAGCGCAGTAGCTTGTAGTGCCGGTAACTATGCCTAATAGGGAAGCTTGACTGTAGTTTAACCACAGTATTATCTATTCCTTCATACTCCGTATTCACACTATCTCCCTCTGTCTCTTTCTGCTATTCAGACCCTCATTAGCTGAAATAAGCACATGCGTTCTTTAACAGCCGTTGCTTTATGTGTTTTTGTGTCGTTTTACAGCGCTCGTAAAACACCTCCACTCAGTTTGGAGTGATTATCTGTGCGTTTACCAGCCCAAATAAATCTGCTCCGTTTCTCCATTGAGGGTTTTCAGCTGCTGGAGTGCTTTTGCTCTGGATTTCATGGTTTTGATTGTGCAGTTGTGTTGTGTAACAGAAGCGACACTGTCCCTGCACCGGGTTTAGTTTGTGGTGGTGTTCTCTTTTGGGCTGGTCTGTTATTGAGATGCCGCATGCGCTGGAAGACATTAGAGTGAAATGCTGTATGAATGGTACTCTATAGTGTGTGTGCATTGTGTAATGGTGTCGCGAAGAGGGAAGACCTCACATGAAAACCAGATGGACGCCCCTGAAACAAAGAGAGAGAAGAGTAGTCTCGGCATAAAGCCTGGTCCACTTTACATCTTATTCTGGTCAAAAAGCTTCCATTTACACAGGAGGAGAGCGTCTGATTGACATGTGAAGCGATGTGTGTTTCTTAATGTGTGTTTGAAGTGTGATTTGCTGCTTGTTTATCGCGTTTCTAAAGCACTCTTCAGATTGAATTATTTTGTTTCTAAATTCAGTTGCGGTTGTCAACGCAAGACATCTGTCATGATGTCTGTAGTTTTTCTAAGGTGGGCATGTCTGTTGTCTGGATGTGGTTGTTATGGAAGGTCATGTTGCCTGGATTTAATTGACTATATCTTTTAATATTAATTTTATTTTACTGCTTTATATTAGGGCTGTCAAAATGAACACGTTAGCACAAAAGAGAACGCAATAAGGTGCTGGTGTGCATCTGTGAATCTCCTCGACTTGACTGAATCACTTTTGTAGCTTTAATAAGGACTAATCTTGATTAAATTATAATTTATGCAAAGACTTTGAAGTCTGATAACGTTATTCAATTTCTGTATATATCCTACCTGTTAAAACCTACCTGAAAATTAAAGCACTGTACAAGGTTACATGGGTCAAAAACAGTAACTTTTTGTGCATTTTGACAGGGAAAATCTTGTCCTACGCTCAAAACTTGTCTGACTGTGCCATAAAAATAAAAAAAATGAGCCCTGATATATTGAAAGGCTGGTAAAGTTCACATTTATTGGGTTTGTGAAGATTGTTTTAAGTTCACTTAAATTAAAAGTTTTTTTAAAGCATAATACATTTTGAAATTGAAATGTTTCAATTCTACTGTAATGCTGAATGCATATAATTAATGGATAAAATTGAGGGGGGAAAAAAATCAATTTCATAGAGACATCAGTAGAAGTATTGGTTTTGGGACGCCTGCCTTTACATGTACCTGAACTTTAATGACATCCCATTTTTAATCCGTAGGGTTTAATATGGAGTTAGCCCACCCTTTTGCATCTATAACAGCTTCAGCTCTTCTGGGAAGGCTTTCCACAAGGTTTAGGGGTGTGTTTATGGGAATTTTTGGCCATTCTTCTAGAAGTGCATTTGTGAGGTCAGACACTGATGTTGGACGAGAAAGCCTGGCTCACAGTCTCCGCTCTAATTTAGCTCAAAGGTGTTCTATCGGGATGAAGTCAGGACTCAGTGCAGGCCAGTCAAGTTCCTCCACACCAAACTCGCTCATCCATGTCTTTATGGACCTTTATGGACAGGAAGGGGCCATCCCCAAACTGTTCCCACAAAGTTGGGAGCATGAAATTGTCCAAAATGTCATGGTATGCTGAAGCATTAAGAGTTCCTTTCACTGGAACTAAGGGGTCAAGGGGAAAAACAACCCCCACACCATAATCCCCCCTCCACCAAACTTTACACTCGGCACAATGCAGTCAGGCTAGTACCGTTCTCCTGGCAACTGCCAAACCCAGACTCGTCCATCAGATTGCCAGACAAAAAGTGTGATTGGTCACTCCAGAGAACACGTCTCCACTGCTCTAGAGTCCAGTGGTGGCGTGATTTACCCCACTGCATCCCACGCTTTGCATTGCACTTGGTGAGGTAAGGTTTGGATGAGCTGCTCGGCCATGGAAACCCATCCCATGAAGCTCTACACACTGTTCTTGAGCTAATCTGAAGGCCACACGAAGTTTAGTCTATATATACATATATAAATAAAACATTGTCACTGTGTACACCTCACAGTGTTTGCTCTTTTTGTCTAAGATTTTAGACGGCTCTCTTCACTCTGCTTTCAATCCCCTGTGTGAGCCATAGAGAAACAATTAAAGACACGCACACATAAGGTCAGGGTGTGATGGCGTGTGCTATATTGTGGTCGTAGCCCCGCTCTTGCTCTGTTGTGTTCACTCCATCATGCAAGAACAGACCAACTCTCTCTGATTTCAGCCAACACGTCTCTCTCTTTCGCTCTTCCTTCTACACTCCCTCTGCTCCACTTTCTTGGCAAGCTCCGACGTTCCCACAGCTCAGCCACGTCTCTCTTCCCTGTCTGTCTCTTTCTCTCTCGGTTTCAATCTCTCTTTGGCAAAACCGGCCTCACATGATCCACGCACACACGCTCGTATCATCCTCACATCTTTTATACTCTGATATACAAGCTGACTTGTTAGCATACTTCACATACTTCATCCTGTAAACAATCATCCCAGAACCCCATTATTTCACGTTGCGCCTGATTTGTAGTTTCTGAAACCGTTTTTCTATGATTATGAATCTCTCGCATAAAAACACTCTCCCAAACAGCACAGACATACTTATCATTTATCATTCATTAGTGGTGTGTGCTGCTAAGGCAAGAATCACTATACTTAGGGTTACACTTAGTGTTCGTGATCTGAACAAACCCCTAACTCCTAGTATAAAACTTTGATGCATAATTCATTGTAATCTCAAATCATGTGTTTAGCAATAATCTGTTATATGAATACAAATGCCTGCATTAAAAATTTGGACATACTGTACATTACCATTCAAAAGTTTGGGGTGTGTTTTAATATTAGTTAAAATATTAGTTTTAATATTACAAAAGATTTCTATTTCAAATAAAGGCTGTTCTTTTGAGCTTTTCATCAATTCTGGATAAACATATATCATGGTTTCCACAGAAATATGAAGCAGCACAACTGTTTTCAACACTGATAATAATCATAAATGTTTCTTGAGCATCAAATCATCATATCAGAGTGATTTCTGAAGGATTGGACTGGAGTTATGATGCTGAAAATACAGCTTTGATCACAGGAATAGAGTACATTTTAAAATATATTCACATAGAAAACAGTTATTTTAAATTGTAATAATATTTCACAATAATATTTTTGTTTTACTGTATTTGTGATCAAATAAATGCAGCCTTGGTGAGCAGAACAGACAATTCTTTTGAACTGTCGTATATTTTTGGAGTTCAAAAGAAAGCAAACATTATAGAAAGTTGTTTAAATCCCCTCTGAGGAGTAGCATGTCATCTGTTTTTTTTTTTTTCCCTAGCTCATCCATTTCAGTGTGACCACATGTTTTAATAAAAGTAAGTTTATTTCAGGCCAACATTTACCTTCCTGAGGTCAGCAAACCCTCTTTCCCTGTGTCCTTCGCTCCCTAGTGGCCGCTGAGAGTTACTACACCCCTCCACACTCGGATTTGATCAGAAACACCTCTTGTGATAATACTTTCACCCCAGACATTACATTCACACACGCTAATGTGTGCTCCATCCATAAGTGGCAGCGTTTGCATCCATGTAAATACAGATGGAAGTTTTAGATGCTAAACTGGAGCAACAGCACTGAAATCACAGCGCACAAACACCCACGGAGATATGTCTGTGTGTTATCACTCTCCTTTAGGCTCAGTTCTGCATGGATAGTAAATGGATTAGATTATGATAAGGTGTGTGTGTGTGTGTCTTTGATGTGTGTACATAGTAAATGTATAGATTAGATGTTGGCCGTTATCCTCTGAGAGCGGCAGACTGTGTCTATCCGTGCCAGCTGCTTGGTTACATCTCTCTAATCAGACGAGAAGAGGACAGAACATGAAAGAGATGGGCGGCACGCCAACTTTCTCTCGCTCTGTTTTTCTCCCTCTTTTTTTCTCCTTTTATTTTTTTTTTCATATCCAGTTTTTCAGTTCTCAGCCATACCGTGTGTCCAGGCTTCCTTTGCGGTAAAGCTGCTGTTGCGAACATCTCTATTCCCCCTCCCCGCTCTGGTTCTCACCGCCTTTCTGTGCGCCGGGTGTGTAGTTGGCACGAAGCGGGCACAGACGGGCACACAGATGGGCAGCGGGCGATGCAGGGCAGATCCCTACACACCTGCTCCTCTTTGGCATGACCCAGACCAGACAAACACACACACATACACATGCGTAAACAGAAACGTAGAGAATCTACATTTGTGTGTCTGTAAACACAACACGCGCAAGGGTCTTAAAGGAACAGTTCACCCGGAAATAAAAAAATCTAAACTTCATTCACTCACCCTCATGTTGGTCCAAACCAGTCTCGTTATTGTTAACTAAAACCAAAACTTAAAAAACTAAAAAGTTAATTGAAGTTAAGCTGAAGTAAATAAAAGAATAAATATTAGATAAAGTCAAACATTTTAATGAATGTTGAAATGTTGTGAAATAAAATCAGTACTATGCTAAAATGAAAACTGAAATAAAAATAATTGTGATATGTAATAAAAATGTAATAAAAATGATAAAATATGGCTGAATAGACATATCATACGTAACCAAAACTAATAAAAAATGACAATCACATAAAACTATGAAAATGAAAATAAATATTTATACTATTTTAAATTGGTATATCATATACTAATGACTGAATAAAATGATAAAAATTAATATTTGGAAAATATTTAGTTTACATTAAGTTAAAAAATTCTACACTGCACTGTTATATGTATTTATTTATTAAAAATAAAATGTTTAACTTATTTAAAATATAAATAAATACTATAATAACATGGTGCTTTTAATTAGTTAATCTGCAACACTGAGGAAGTTTGTATCAGGTTTTCTTTATTATTATTATTATTATTATTATTATTATTATTATATACCAATAGCACCATAAAATTAAGAATGTAATAAGATAACACAAAGTAAACAAACAAGAAAACAAACAAAAAACATTGAGAGATGGAAAAGTCATGGGATTGTTATGGCTGTTTTCTTTACAATGGAAGTGAGCTGTGACCAGCAGTCAAGCTCCAAAAATGACATTAAAGCGACAACAAAAAATAGTCCATATGGCTCATATGTCAAAAATAAGGTTTCAAAAGACTTTATATAGATGGCTTTTAATGGCATCTGAACACATTTACTTCCAGTGAATGGAAAAGTGCAGCGTGAATGCTCTACCAAACATCTCCTTTTAAGGTCCACAAAAGAAAGTCATGTTTTAGGTTTTGGAATCACACGAGGGCGAGTAAACAATGACCAGATTTTTATTTTTGGGTGAACTGTCCCTTTAAATGATCCTCTAACGTAAACATGTACTGCCATCATGTAAATGATGTTCAATATGCAATATGTGTGGCCAGCGATCGCATCGACAACGCATACAAATGCACATACACGCTCACAGACATACGTGCCAGAGGAAACACAAATCCATGCCCAGTTTCTCATCGTAATACCCGTGTGCATATGCGCACACACTTACATGCGAACTCCAAACACACCTGCCACTTTTACACACGTTCCCATTTCATATCCGCTCCCCGTGAGCGCTCACATACATATTAATCTAGAAACATGCATGGCCGGGGGGGTCCGGAGCAGGTATAGACCCCCTTTAAAAGCGCAAGCTGCCTGATTTCATTCGCTGCAGGGGCTGCTGGGAAACGCAGGGCTGAGGGGGCGCGGGCACAGGATGGAGTGTGCTTTCATAAGATAGGAAATGAATAAATAAGTGCCGGTGGAGGGGGGCAAATACTCAAATAAAGTCCAATAAAAGAGCTCAGAGAACATCTGTGTGGGATCGCCGTGGGGATTAGGAGGGTTTGGAACATTTTAAGCGCATTACGGATTAAAAAAAAAGGTCAGAATGTTTAGCAACATACCGATAAACCTCTTAAGCAAAACCCAATTGGAAAAGCTGTGCTGCCTCTTCATTCTGCACCGTTGTGTGTGTGTGTCTGCGTCTGTGTACCTTAGGTGTGGAGGCGTGCATTGGTTTTTTTTTTTGTGTTTTTTTTTTTTCAGGGAAATGCATTGCACATTTTCATGCGGAATACATTTTCCATGTATTTGTCATCATAAGCCGTGACGTTTGAATCCAGGGGATCTAACATGCCTCTCCAACTAAAACACACACACACACACACACACACAGAGAGAGAGAGAGAGAGAAGTAATGTTTTCTCTTTAGGGTAAAGATAAATTTGGACCATTTTCATTCAAGTAAACATTCAAAATTGACCCTTTTACTCTCTTATTTTACTTTCCTGGACTTTTTGTGTTCAAAAGTTTAGGGTCAGTAAGATTTTTTTTTTTCTTTCTGCTCATTTTCAGCATCATTACTCCAGTCTTCAGAGTCACATGATCCTTGATGAATTGATGCTCAAGAAACCCTCATTATTATATTAACCGTTGAAAACTGTTGTGCAGCTAAATATTTTTTGTGGAAACTGTGATATATATTTTTCAAGATCCTTTGATTAATAGAAAATAACAGCATTTGTTTGAAATATACATTTTTGTAACATTATAAATGTCTTTACTGACACTTTACTGTCTTTACTGTGTGCGTGTGTGTGTGTGTGTGTGTGTGTGTGTGTGTGTGTGTGTGTGTGTGTGTAATCTTACATTTAAAGAAAAAAAAATCTTACTGTGGGGCAGTAAATGTTTGTTGTAAAAGTTTATATTTTACATCTTTCCGCCTCTAAAGCAACTTTGCTCTCCGGTTGATTTCATTTTCTTTGTCGCAGATTTTTTTTAGAGTTGTTGGTAGGAGTTAAATTGAACTTTAAAACCCTCATGAAGCAACACATTTTGTGGTAATACTTTATAAATATATTTGCTAGTAGTTTTAATATTACTTTTAATACTAGTTTTAATATTCAATAAACGAATGCATAAAGTTGGGAAGTGCTTATTGAGATGCCATTTAGATTTTTAGTGTAGTTGCTTTGGTGTTTCGCATGATTATTGAGTGGTTAGCCCATCATACAACAAATACATTTTATCACTTAGTGAAGCACAGGACGAGTTACATGTCGAATTTGAATATTCAGGGTTTGGGGTTTGTTTAGTTCCTTAGCAAAAACTTTTTGGAGATCCTATAGGGTCAAGACCATTCAGTTTACCTCTACAAAGGGCAGAACAGACCAAAATGGTGATTTTTTTAATTGTATTTTTATAATAACAAATATTCCTTTGCTCTCACAAGCGCAGTCATTTATGAATATGTGCATGCTAAATTAATCAATTAGACGTTGTCTTTTAAGAAATGGGTGTGTGAATGATCAACACTTGGTGTTTAGGGATGGTAATGGTTTTAAATACCCTGTCAAACATTACTTACTGAAGAAGTGTTTTACCATTGTAAAGGCACTTTTGTAATGTTAAAAACCCATTGCCACTGTGTGTGTGTGTATGTGTCGCGCAGTATCTTTGGCATGGTGTGTTCAGGGGTCCTTTGACTGTGTGTGCTGGGAAGATAAGGATTAGCATGAACATTGTTGGATGCAGTAGCATGTGTGTGTGTGTGTGTGTGTGGTTGCATGCTGATAACAGTTTTGATTGGACTCCATAGGCTGGAGTCTGTGCTCTAATAATGGACAGGCTCTCTTTTGTGTGTTTGAGTTTTGATGATCTGGCCCCCTGCTCATCCACGCTTTGTCTGTGCCCAATAGCGCGGCCTCTCTCATTCACTCGCGTCCAGTTCGGCATAGTGAGCTTCACTAATGTGCCATGTAATTGGATTGGAGGTCATCCGAGACTTCTTCTTAAGCTGCGCTCATACATCCACACCACCAGAGGGCGCTAATCAATATGGATTATAGCTGTTCTGAATTCACAGAAGCCATTGGTTCTGTGTTCGAAATGTGTTCCCCTATACCCTCATTTATTATTCCCTACATTACTCCACACTATACAGCACTAAAAGTGGTTCTTTGGCTCATAGGGGAACCACTTTAAAGGATTAGTTCACTTTCAAATAAACTTTTGCTTATCATTTATTCACCCCCTTGTCATCCAAGATATCCATGTCTTTCTGTCTTCAGTCGAAAAGAAATGAAGATTTTTGATGAAAAGATTTCAGGATCTTTCTCCATATGATGGAAGTCAATAGACCCCATACGGTTCAAGGTCCAAATGAGGGGTTCAGTACAGCTTCAAAAGGGCTTTAAACCACATCAAACGGTACCAGACGATCAATAAGGGTCTTATCTAGCGCAACGATCGGTCTTTTTTTTTTTAAATAATAAAGTTTACGTTTTATAAGCACAAATGCTCGCCTTGATCTGTTCGTGACGTCACGTAAAACGCAATTACGTTGAAAAGGTCAGGCTAAACGCAGGCGCAAAGACGTTTGAATATGTGGATACGGTCCTCCTTCCGCTCATTTGTAAACACTGACTCAGTACTTCCGCCTGCGTCTAGCGTGACCTTTTCAACGTAATTGTGTATTACGTGACGTCACGAGCGCGCATCACTGAACCGAGCAAGGTGAACATTTGTGCTTATAAAACTTAAACTTTATTTATTTAAAAAAAAATGACCGATCGTTTCGCTAGATAAGACCCTTATCGGTCGTCTGGTACCGTTTGATGTGGTTTAAAGCCCTTTTGAAGCTGTATTGAACCTCTCATTTGGACCTTGAACCATATGGAGTCTATTGACTTCCATTTTATGGAGAAATATCCTGAAATCTTTTCATCAAAAATCTTTTCTTTTCGACTGAAGACAAAAAGACATGGATATCTTGGATGACAAGGGGGTGAATAAATTATAAGCAAAAGTTTATTTGAAAGTGAACTAATCCTTTAAGTGCTGTATAGCACCAAATCTTGATCCTTCAGTGGTTCTTCAGTGGTTCTTTGGGATGACTGAGGTGCTATATAGCACCGCTACCATATGCAGAACCTGTTAAGATATGGTGCTATATAGCACCAAAAGTGGTTCCCCTATGATTACGAGCCAAGAACCACTTTTAGTGCCATATAGCACCATTTATTTTTTTAGAGTGCACTAATATATTCCACTTGAGTGAGCGAATTCGGACACTGAGTGCAGCGCTTTTTCATAGTTTCTGCTTGTTGTTTAATAATCATTTGACACTTAGCAATTATCTTGAACTCTGTCATGGAAACAAGCCTGTATAAACCTTAAAGGGTTAGTTCACCCAAAAATGAAAATTCTGTCATCAATTCCTCACCCTCATGTCGTTGGACACCCGTAAGACCTCCGTTCATATTCGGAACACAAATGAAGATATTTTTGTTGAAAGCTGATGGCTGAGAAAGGCTTCAGATAGGCCTCCATTGGCATTCAGTACATTTACACTCCCAAGACCCATAAAAGGCACTTAAAACGTCGTTACAAAGTCCATCTCACCACAGTGACTCTACAATCATTTTACGATGCGACGACAATAGTTTTTGTGCGCAAAAAAAATCAAAACACCTTTATCCAACTTGTTCTTGTCTTCCGTGTGTGCCTCCACGACGCATGCGTGAGAATATGACGCAGATCTGGCGTTCGGACAGATGACCCAGAAGCGATTTGTTTACAAGCAGAGGAAGACGCGCGTGTCTAAGCTGTTGAATTCTACATTGATCGTGCTTTAGGTCTCGGCGTAGTGCTCAAAATGGGGCTTAAGTGAGCATTTCATAGATTACCGAACGCTGGCGCTACGTCATATTCTCGCGCATGCGTCGTGGAGGCACACACGGAAGACAAGAACAAGTTGGATAAAGGTGTTATTTTGATTTTTTTTGCGCACAAAAACTATTGTCGTCGCATCGTAAAATTATTGTAGAGCCACTGTGGTGAGATGGACTTTGTAACGACGTTTTAAGTGCCTTTTATGGGACTTGGGAGTGTAAATGTACTGAATGCCAATGGAGGCCAATCTGAAGCCTTTCTCAGCCATCAGCTTTACACTAAAATATCTTCATTTGTGTTCCGAATATGAACGGAGGTCTTACGGGTGTCGAACGACATGAGGGTGAGGAATTAATGACAGAATTTTCATTTTTGGGTGAACTAACCCTTTAATTAAACCATTTAATAATCAATTAAAAATTAATTTATACCTGTATGATATTACGCTGTAGCCACATTGGACCAGCGGTTTGGAAAATGAATGGATGGATTCAGCTGTGGACGCCATCTTCTCGTCAGACGCGGGACTTTATTTGCTACAACCCTCACAGTGCATGATGGGTATCTAGCCGTTGATTGTACGGGTGCGTCTCAATCAGCTCCCTAGTTCAGTACTAGTCAATAGTATATAAGTCAATGGGCTGACTCCCTGATCAGTGCCCCGACTACTGAACTAGGGAGCTGATTGAGACATCAGTTGCACACTTATTATTGTGGTGCATTATGGGATTGAATGAGTGCACTCGATAATGTCCAATATGGTTTCGAACACCACTACAAAGGACTGTTGCCTCAAATAGTTCCCTATTTAAAAGGGTATAGGGGACGATTTCAGACACAGCCAATGATTCTGATTAGAGTCCACTTTACAATATTGAATGCAGTGAAATTTGATAATTAGCGGCCTGCACATGGCTGACAGATTGCAGCACTTATATAGCACTTAAATTAGATAAAATATTAAACACTTGCTTTATTTCCGCTAGTCGGCATGGCAATATTATTTATATATATATATATATATATAATAATTTATTTTATTTTTTTTTCATTTTGAAAATAGAAATTATAAAAATAAAAACATTCAAAATATGAGGAAAAAAAAGTTTAATAATATTTAAATGATACAAAAATAACTTTGGTAATAGCATCGTTTTTCTTTGTGGGAATGACATTATGGTAATAATGGTTGGATGTTTGGTTTTATTTATTTGTTTGTTTATTGTTTTGTTGTTTTATTATGATTTAATATTATGATTTATTTATTTTACAGATATTTTGGAGGTTTTTATTTTTAGTGGGACTCAGGTGAAAGACTACTGTACATCATGGTACCACCATAGTAGTTTTTGTAAGAAGTATAATATATATAACATTTAAAATGAGATTGGATGAGTTAATTAAAGTGCTTAACATTCAATTGAGTCGACCAAAGCAACTTTATTGATGTATCAGCTCACAGTATCAGCGTCTGCAAACCAAAAGCAGTCGATATTTTCCCCGTCAATTAGCATTTAGCACAAGTAGCTGAAAATAACCTTCATTTGCAAGGCTTTTAGCGTATAGCATGTTGGATGAGAGGTTTTCTCTCTGTGAGAGGAGTGTGTCTGTGTGTGGGTGCTTTTGTAAGCTAGCTGGAATGCTCTGGTACCGCCAATGCTAAGATGGCTGCCAAGCGCTAAGATGGCTGCCAGGATTCCATACAACAACAGCAGCAAGCGAACGAGGGGGTGCAAGAGAGAGAAAAGAAGAAAAGAGGGAGCTGACGCGTTTGTTTTTTCATTCGAAACGTATAGTGATGTTTTTTTTAAAACCACATTCTGTTGATGCACATAATTAGTGGTGCATGCTAAGGCTAAACACCACTACTGCTATGTCTCATACTTTGAACAAATTCAAGCCATATCTTGAGAGCAGAATATCATAGAGGGCGGGCTGTTTGACTTGGGCTAGCAAGTGAGCACCCCTAGCAACTAGCAAACATGCTAAAAACACTTAATAACATAAGCATGATTGGCTGAAGAGGTGACACATATCAATACTCAGCAGACACACGGAAAGGCCAAAGTAACCAAGTGACATCCTTCTGAGGGTCTATAGTTAGCAAAACCGCAGTGCATATAGGAAAAAAGGGGTTAGTGAGTCTTGGCCAATTCAAACAGCCGCAGGGGTCTGGTCTCTCTCCAAGATCACTATACTTTCTAAGATAAAAAGCCTTCGGAGACATTGTCCAAACAACTCGATGGCTGCACACCAGCCTTTGTCTACATCTTATGAGCTATATGGCAAGAGTTGGGTTTCACCGGCCAGGCTGCTCTCGGATGTATATTTTGCAGATTTATAGATTTCAGATTACTAGCGCAACTTCAAGCCTCAAATGGACAAGGATGTGTGTATCTTGTTTTTACTCGCTAGAAGACAAAACAACAACAACTGTGGACCCGACTGACCAAGTCCAGAAGTGTTTTTTTAACACACCTGGGGTCGGTGTTGCCGGGCTTTTGTTTCATGATCGAAAGACTGTTTTGTGGTTTTATGTCTTGATTTTGATATTGTTATATTAAAATAACATAATATAATCTTTATTTATTGACCTAGGCAGAATTTGATTCTGAAATCCATGTCATTTGAGGTATTATTCAAGTCTGTAGTGCAGGCATTTAATACTTTTTACAGTTTACTAAGCAACCCAAAGAATGAGCAATAGTAATGGTAATATGCAGCGTTGAGGAAAGTTACTTTGAAAAGTAATGCATTACAATATTGCGTTACTCCCTTAAAAAGTAACTAATTGAGTTACTTAGTTACTTTTTAAGAAAAGTAATGTTACGTTACTTTTGCGTTACTTTTTCTCACCTGGGATGGGCTTATTTTTTTGTTTTCTATAACAAAAAAATTATATTTTTGTGCAAATGTAAAGACCTCTTCATACCAAAATTGAAATAATAAGCCTCAGGCTGATGTAAAAATGCAACGCATGTACAGTAGAGGGCACAGCTCTGCTGTGCTGCCATTCTGGATAATGGAAGAATAGGACGCAAGAGAGAATTTTTTTTACCAATAAAATCTAGTTATTTTTGCTCATGGTTTAACTGAATCATCAAAGGTCAGCAGCAAGACATTGGTCAATAAAAGTAGATCAAATGCATCAAAATATTTGTTTTATTTAACATTTATTTTTTTATTAATAGTTTGCATAGTACTCTGGTTTTGCATTTGACTGATTTTATTCATTTTGAGGAGTACTGAATCTTTATTGTGCAAGTGAGATGAGTAAATTCTCACATTAAGTCTAGAACTACAATAACCATCATGTTTACACACAACGCCTCTGCACTTACTCTCCATTTTTCTCAACATGGGGGCAGGAGAGCTGTCAGTCAAATAAATGTGAAAAAGTAACTCAGATATTTTGTTGTAAATTTGAAAAAGTAATCCGTTACTTTACTAGTTACTTGAAAAAGTAATCTGATTACGTAACTCAAGTTACTTGTAATGCATTCCCCCAGCATTGGTAATGTGTGTTGACAAACCTACTCTACTGTTCAAAAGTTTGGTGTCAGAAAGATTTTTTTAAAGAAATAAAACATTAAATTGATCAAAAGTGACACATTTATAATGTTGCAAAAGAAAATGTCAATTTTTTCATTTTAATTGCTGAAAAAAAATGCACAAAAATATTAAGCAGCACAACTGTTTTCAATATTGATAATAGTAATAATCATAAATGTTTCTTGAGCATCAAATCATCATATGAGAATGATTTATGAAGGATCATGTGACACTGAAGACTGGAGTTTTTCAGCTTTGATCACAGGAATAAATTACTTTTTAAAGTACATTAAAATAGAAAAGTTATTTTGAATTGTAATATTTGACAATATTACAGTTTTTACTGCATATTTTGATCATATAAATGCAGCCTTGGTGAGCATAACAAACTTTTAAAAACATTTTTAAAAAACGTACCGACCACCAACTTTTGAACAATAGTGTATAAGTCAAATTAACAAGAAGACAGAACATCAGATTTCCTGTATAAAGGTCCCAATTTTGACTGAATATCGTGTAAATGATCCAGAACCGGAGCTCATTTTGCATGTCTCATTTCCAGCTGCGTCGCCTCAGCGCTACATTGAATACGCGCTGGCAGAGAATATCCCGAATGTTCTACATCTGCTAATTGATTCAGGCACCTTTGGACTGAACCCAGACGTCCCATGTTTAATCTGCTCTCTTTTTTTCCCCTCCTTTCTTTCTCTCTCTCTCTTTCTTTCTGTCGGCTTTGCAGAATCTGGACAATCGGATAACTCCAACCAACAAGGAGAAGCAGACATCAAGCCTCCGCCCAATGGTGTGTCATGCACGACGAAAATCACAAACACACGCACACACACTTAACATCTACACACTGCTAAAGGACTGCTAACGGTTCCAAAAGGATTTCACAGTCTTAATACCATACAACCCAGAAATTAAAGTCTTCATTTAATTAAAACTTCACGTAAAGGTGCCTGGAAGAACCAAAAATGGGGTTCCCGGTTCCCACAAGACCCGTTACGTGAAAAATTCTTGAAGGAACCACACTGTATTTTTTCCAGATAAATCTATTTTATAGGTTAATTGAACTATATGATGAAAAATGGAATGGAATTAAATGCTGTTTTAGCTCTTGTTGTAGTGTTTTTGATTTTATTTTGTTGCATAGAAGTAACTCCTTGTTAAACAAACTGAAACACAAGTTAGACAAACTCTGCTTTACTTAAATGCGAACTTAATGAACTTGGATCCTTGGAACTTATTATATTATGTTGGTTGAAACCGCAGACCAAATTTAATTACGTTGATACAAACAAATCTTCCATAAGTATGCTCAAAGTTTATGAGTTTTCTCAACTTCTTATTTTTGTACAGTGCATTTTTGTTGTGATTTTAATCATCTAAACAACCTTTTTCCACTGCAAAGAACCTTTTCTCCAAAAGCCTGGAACACACCAAGCCGACGGTCGGCCGTCGGGCAGTTTTCGTGCGTCTCGATGTGTTCCACACCATCGGCTGACATTGGTCCTCGTTGGCTATTTTTCAGCCGATTCGATATGTTGAATCGGCGTCCGTGCTTGTCGGTCAGTCAGGCCATCTGATCGTTCTGATTGGCTGTTCTGCTAGCGAACCAGTGCACGAGAAAAAACCCCCAGAAGTGACTGTCTGTGATGAGCGAGATTATGAGGTGCGCTTTTTAACGAAAACAGACTTCTGCCACCAGCTGCTACGGAAAGCCATTTACTCTTACGCAGACGAAGAACGGACGTGCTACTTGGCCGCCGGATGTCGAGCGTCTGCTTGGTGTGTCAGGGCAACTTTGGACCCAGACACTGCCAACGTGAGCCAACTCTGCAGTCTGCTTTCGTTGCCACTAGTTGGTCGGCGTCGGTTTGGTGTGTTCTTAGCTAAAGGTTCTTCGTCGAACCATAATGGAAATAAAGAACCTTTATTTTTAAGAGTCCTAATGTCTTTCCAAATTCGTGACTTTATTCTGTGGAGCACAAAAGATGTTGTTAGGTAGAAGGTTCTTACTACCACATCCATAAAGGTAGTGTCAACGTTCTGCTAAACTTCCCCTTTTTGCTCAACTTTGTGTTTCAAAGAAGACAAATGTGAGTAAATACTGATTTTATTTTATTTTAGATGTACTTTTCCTCTAAGAACTCCACAAAGAACTTTTTATTACCTAGTTCTTTAGAAAATCATCTCGGTACTTGTGCTTTAAAGTCCCCAGAAACTTAAAACACTAATCTGAAGAACCTATAATGAAACATCAAGAACTTTTTTTGGAGTTTACAAAGAACCATGAAGTTAACTTAAGATACCTACACTCTGGTTCTTTATTGACACTGTGAAAGGTTCTTTCTACAAAGTATATAAGGTTCTACGTTGAACCATAATGCAGATAAAGACCCTAATTATAGTCAGAGGGGGACAAAGTACACAACTCTAGTACTTGAGTAAAAGTACTACTAGTCAAATATTACTCCGTTACAAGTGAAAGTTGTAAAAACAGATTTTTACTAAAGTAAAAGTACAGAAGTATTTGTTTTTAAAAGTACTTAAAGGGGCTATATGCAACTTTTTCCCCAAAATAAACGTAACAATAGCCTTTTTATTTGACCATTTATGACTCAAACATCTCCTGATGAGCATACTGACACCTTGTCCGCTCACAGTGGGTGCACCTATAAGCCTGTATCCTATTTTTCCTATTTTCTGGCGGGTCGTTTTTTTCCCGCGCTGTCTGCGGATGTGACGTCACCACCGCTGCGAGAGCGAGCAGAAAATAAGAGCAGTTCTGTTTTTTGGCCACAGGTGTCAGTCGCGAGTTTAAATTTCAGAAAAACGTATATAGCCCCTTTAAGTATCAAAAGTAAAGTTCATTTTTTATGTCAATGCATTATTTTATTATTGTTGTATAAATGCACATTATGCCACCATGGTGGTTTAAGCCAGTCAGTGACACTCCATCCGACATGCTAGCATAAGACTACCTTAAACTAATTTAAATACTTGTATAAAAGTTACAAAGCTGCTGTCACTTTAAGGCTGAATGCATGGACCTTATACTCTGATACACATCCGATGTTCTCGCAACTGTTTACTCTTCTGTTTACTTAACTGTTTACATTTTTGTACGTTTTATGAGACATGCATCAAGTGTATGCCAACTGACCTAATCTTTAATCTTTTCAGAAAACTGAAACATACTTTTTAAGTATGGCCATGGGTGCACACACTGCGCAGAGGAACCGTCTTCTTCCATTTTGCTATAAACTGATCAGTGTTCAAAAATTGTTGGGAAACTTCACATGACCCTATACAAGAGTGATTACTGATAAATAATAATAAAAAAATAACCTTTTAAAGAAGAAAAAAAATCATCCACTGACTTTCAAAGCTGCTACAGAAACGACTTTCGACTTCGAGGACCTTGATAGAAATGTAGTGGAGTAAAAAGTACGATATTTGTCTTTCAAATGTAGTGAAGTTAAAGTCAGAGTTTCCCCAAAAAAATAATACTCAGGTAAAGCAGAGATACAAGTAAAGTGTACTTAAGTACAGTCCTCAAGTTACTGTCCACCTCTGATTATAGTTATTTGTAGTAGAAAAGGTTCTTTAGATTTTCAAAATGTTCTATACACAAAAAACCCCGATCTTTTTTTTTTTTTTTTTTTTACAGACTGTTCTTCAATGACAGTGCGGTAAAACCCCTTATTCATTCACCCAAAAAAAGTTCTTCTAGAGGGTTCTTTCTTTGCTGAACATGAAAAAAAAAACCTATTGAAGAAACCTGATTGTTTAAGAAGCAGTCTGCTCAAATCTTCTAAAGCTCTGGTTGAAACGACATGATGAAATCCCTACGCCAATCAATGTGTCAGCCACCATTTTCCACTCCGCCAGCCAGTCAACAGATGGATCTGTGGGTGAGCCGCTCTCCCTAGACCTGCAAATACAGGGCGATTGATAACGTACGCCGGTTTATTTACGCTGATATAGTCACATGTACGGCAAGAGTGTGCAGAAGCCATTTCCATCTGAGTTTATTATAGTAAAGTGTTGCTACGTCGGCTGTGACGGTGAATGGTGATACGCTCATAAATCACTCCGTGATTGGCTGATGGGAACCACATGGCTGTGGCGCGGGCGACACTGAGCTCATGCGCCCGGCCTCGCTGCGGTTAACCGGCACACACACACACATACACACACACATGCTGACCTCAGCCAGCACTACAGATGGGTGTGGAAGCATGGCTCATTCACCCGTTTTGCCCACACACACAAAAGTACATATTGAAATCCCATATGCACAGCGAAAGCAAATACGTTTGTATATTTGTATGCAGCGTCTCGCACACACACTGCAGCTGAACACCCACTCTTAAGTGTGACATAAAGCATTTTTAGTGTCCTCATTACGTTTTAGCTGAGATGGGAGCGCTGGGTTGGAGTTTAACCATAAGTACGGGGTAGCCTGTTATTTCTTCGAGATGGAGAACATGTGCCAGCCGATGACTGTAATTATATGCTCCCGGCCTTTTTATGACAATTGAGCCATGTTTATTTTGTGTGTGCGTGTGTTTGACAGGTGCAGATGAGTAAATATGGGTTTTTTTCTCCAGTGTAATTTGTTGCTGTAGTGTGTTTTCATTTCTGCTCTCTCTCTCTGTCTCTCTCTCTCTCTCTCTCTCTCTCTCTCTCTCTCTCTCTCTCTCTCTCTCTCTCTCTCTCTCTCTCTCTCTCTCTCTCTCTCTCTCTGTGTCTCTCTCTCTGTCTCTCTCTCTCTCTCTTCAGGTCACTTGAGTTTCCAGGACTGCTTTGTGACGTCAGGCGTGTGGAACGTGGCGGAGCTGGTCCGTGTGTCACAGAGTAAGTCACATGAGCAGGGGCTTTTTGATCAGCAGCCGGCATTCTTAAATATCAACATTTTATTGGAACTAAAAAGGTTTTAAATCCTTAAAATCATTGTGTTTTTCTTTTCAACAGTAACAGTAACATACCAATAAACTAACGCTTAAAATAAAATATACATTCATACATCACAGACAAAAGTTAGATGTTTTTTAAGTTGGATTTTTTAAAAATGTTTTGTTAGTTTATATTAAAATCTAACATTTTCCTTTGATCAAAGCTGAATTTTCCGCAAATTCAGTGTCAAGTCAAGTCAACCTTATTTATATAGCGCTTTTAACAATGCAGATTGTTTCTAAGCAGCTTTACAGTGTTAAACAGGAAAATAATGCAATATAATTTTATTCAGCCGTATAGCCTTTCTGGAGAAAACGGTTGTGTCATCAGTTCATTTAAATCATCATGCAGTGACAATGTGGGCATTAGATCAGTAATTTAGTTTATATGGTTAATTTAGTTTAATAATTAGATTTATTTGGATATTTAGTTGAAAAATTTAGAACAATTTAGTGTCAGTGTCACATGATCGTTCAGAAATCACACATTTGATGCTCAAGAAACATTTATGATTTATTATCAGTGTTGAAAACACTTGTGCTGCTTCATATTTCTGTGGAAACCATGACACATTTTTACAGGATTCTTTGGCAAATAGAAAGTTCAAATGAATTTATTTGGAAAAATAATTATTTTGTAACTTTGTAAATGTCGTCTTTACTGACAAGGTTTTTTATAGACTGGAGAAGCATGTCATGAAGCAACAATGATGGATGATGGGATTAATTTACCTGACTTCTCTCTGTCTGCATGTAATCCAGCACCAGTTGCCACAGCAACCGGACCCAACTTCTCTCTGGCCGACCTTGACAGTCCAGGATATTACAACATCAACCTGGGTCGCCGCTCCATTACGTCCACGCCATCGACCAGGTACACACACATTTTCCTGTCCCAGGTGGTTTCAATTTTGGGGTGCCAAATAAAAGGGGGTTCCTTGCAAGAGACCACCATGCTAAAATGTAAAAGTTAAAAACATTTATGTGTGAAGTTTTGTGTAAGATAAAAAAAATTATAATTAAATGTTTTCTGACCAATCTTAAGAAAGCAAAAGAAAACGGTAATCATTTAAATTTCTGTAAATTAATTTTTTTCCCATGGACCCCTTCCAACAATATTAGTTCCCTGAACGTCATTTTCCTTTTTTTATTTCATATTTTTTACTTTCAATGAAACTCTTTTTTTAAATATTTAAACTGTAACACATTTGTGTAAAATGATTCATTAAATACTTAAAAAAAAATACATACACATTTAAAATCAATTTAAATATAAATAATTCAAATGAACTATAGGCCAGAATAGAATTACATCAGATGTTATGCATTAATAAACCGCAAAATTATAGAGCACACATTTTGATTCATTTCTTACTCTATACTAATAAACTCGTGCTTGTCTTTAAACATCTTTACAAGTCGACCTGTGTCTGGTTTATTATCTTTAATGCATGCTGGTAGCCCTCGCGCGTTCTTGCTTTCCTCTTCGTTCATATATATATATTTGTCTATCTGTCTACCCTTTTCTCTGCTGCTCTCACCTTTGTCTGCTTGATTGCTGTCATTGTTGTCTCTTTACCTTTCTCTTCTCCTGTCCCTTCTCTCTCGTCTCGCCGTCATGTTTCAAACGCTGCAGGACTGAGATGGAGTTGTATGCCAGTCTCCCGCGGAGGTACTCCACACTTCCTGTGGTCTGATTCACTTCAAGCTCTGCTGTCTAACTCTATACTGTCTTTGCTCATCTAATGTCTCATTCTGCTAAGATAATGTGGTGATCTTACATTTCTGATGATTTGGGGTGGGATGTAATGTTTAAATGTACATATTTTTCTATTGTAAAATTATTTGTAATTAAAACATTCCCATTTTTGAGACCAGTCATGAAAGGAAATGATATTGATATTGAAATGATATAAAATCCCCCCCCTTACCTTCTCTCTTTCTTTTCTCTTTCAGCTCCAACAAGCGTAAATCCATTGACGACAGTGAGATGGAGAGCCCGGTGGATGATGTCTTCTATTCGGGACGTTCTCCTGCCCCAGGAGCATCCCAGCCCAGCGGCTGGCCCAATGATGTCGATGCAGGTACAGTCGCTTTACCCACAACCTCTCTGGCTCTTCAGATGCCTCACTTGACCACCACTCGTGTTGAAAAGTCGATTTGTTTATATTTGGTGCTGCTGCAATTAAGGCTGGGCGGTATGGCGATATATATATATCATTACCACGGTATAAAATCTATCAGAGATTTTGCTATATCGTGTATATCACGGTATGTAAATATATAGCACTATTGACACTCCAGAGTGATAAAATGCATGAATGAGAATATAAAGAGTGGGACGTGCTTGATTGTTAAAAATATATCCTGAAAAGGATCTCAAGGCGGTGCTCTTGCTGACTGTCACACTGACATAGTGAATGCACAGAAAGCCGCGTCTCTCAGCATGCGATTGCAAATTCAGTTCTCTTTCACGTCTCATTGCGCTTGAATGGTCGAATACACACGCAATAATGTCACAATGCCCATCCTGTGTATGTAAACACAGCCAGTTGTATCTCAAGTGAAAGTGAACAGTTGGTTGTAAACAGGATGTGTATCAATATAATGGATCCATGCGTTTGGGTTAGGGTTAAGGCCAAAGTATACTTCACTTTTTACGCATACACCAGGGTCAGCGTACAGTGCGCGTAACTCGAATTTCGTCATCAGAAGAGTACGTGCATACTGTACGCACAGGTTGCACATGCACATTGAATTTTTGTGCAGGATTTACTAGGGTTGGGTATCGTTTGGGTTTTTTCACGATACTGGTGCCTAAACCGAAACTTTAAAAAAAAAAGAAAGAAAGAAAAGCCACAAAACAACGGTGGTTGACATTTAAGAAGGGCTTTTTATTGAAAAAAATGTATTACAAATTCTTTAAATTGAACAATTTATTAAAAGTTTAAAGTATACTTAAATATGTAAATATAAATAGATACAAAACACAATTTACTTAACAAATTCACAGTAAAACCTAAGCCATCTAACCCAATTACAATAGGCCTAATTTAACACTAAATAACAGCTACACTACAGTACTAATAACAGCTAAGTATTGGTATGCTACATACCAGCTTCAAGGTTCAGCTTCATTTTGAAATATGACCATATTCTCTGGCTAATTATTTTAGAATGCATCGCCTTATTGTTTCCATGGCGACGCATAATGCTTCTCACATGACACTCAGCTGCCACAATAGCGCTGTATGACAGCTCAGCTGTATCGGGTTTATTTCTTTTTTTCTTTTTTATTCAAAATATTCACAAACTTGTTAACTATGTCATCATCTGATATTCTGATTTTCAAATATGTGTAAGTGAATGTGATGTAATTTAAAACATTTTATAATGATCATGTTGTTTGATCTACAATGTGCGCCGGCATGTTAGTTGCGCCTCAGAGAATCGGATCTGTCGGATTTACATCACATAAATTCATCCTCGTCTCACGAAATACATGAAAGTAAGTGACCATTGAACTGGGAGAAGAATAGAGTAAACTATATAGTTACTATGTAATGTGTATCTGATATGAATAAAACACGTAGTCAAATTATAACTGTCTGAAAGGATTGTTATTGCCGCTTCCGTAGACATCAGTGTATTTTTTTCTAGTAATTATGTGCTTTTAAATGTCTGAAACCTAAAATAAATATTATGTGGTTGAAAACACTGAATAGTTGTGATATGTGATGAGCGCCGAGCGCGTATATGTCTCTGGCTCGACGCCAGCCAAAGCGCAAAAGCACGTTTGAATTTAATTGGCACCGAAATGAGAAACCGAAATCTGCGTTCTGATTCGATCAGGTTACCCCAACCCTGGTATTTACATGAGATTGCTCAAATGCATGCATGAACGCCTGTGTACGCGTACAAGTCAAGAGAAGTATACTTTGCGAGGCTGTGGGTAAAAAAAAAAAACTTTCGGGTTAAAGTGACAGCAGCCTAATAAACGTTCACTTTATTCGTTTATGTCCACGAAGGGCAATTTGTTTTGCAACAAGATCAACATACATGCATAAAAACAGTTTACAAACATTAAAAATACCTAAAAAACAAAACACAAGAGCGCAGCAGCCCAAAAGTCTACTTACTTCCCACAACTCCTCCCATACCCCCATTTAACAAAGAAACCGCAGTAGAAATAAATTAATGTTTGTACCTGTTGCTTCTAACAGTGGGAGATCTAAATCTAAGTCTCGAAGGTAGAAAATTGAATTCAGACTGTAGGGGATGGGAGGAATTCATTAAAATGAACCAACCTGATGCTCTGTGTCATTGATGTGAATCAAACAAAAGAGAAAATAACTTGCTGTTCTGAACGGAATAACTATTTTAGCTTTAAGAATACATTTATATTTAATTCATACAGTGAAGACTACATTTAATTATTACATTTCTGTAAAAAAAAAAACTATAAAATAAACCTATTGTACCTGAAAAACTTAATTTAATTCATATTTTTGCTATATTGTATTTATCGTATTGTTTGTAATTAGCTTTTTTCCCTTATTTTTAATAACAGGGAAGAGATAAAAATAACACAAAATAACTATATCGTGTATTCGCCCACCCCTAGCGCCAATGAAAGTCTACTTACTCAGAATAGACGCCAAAATTATGTTGACGTGAATGAAGACAAGGCTGTGAGGGACAGACTGAGCTGGACGATTTTCCATCAAAGGCTTATTTCTTGTTCTTGTCAAATAAAAAATGCGATCTACTCTGACGAAGCTGTACAATAGCTCTATACTCAGATCCAATTGGATTCAGAATCACATTCACTGAATAAGTGGACACAAGGGCTGTACGATGGGCCAGACTCTTCTTTTTATCCATCAACCCGTTAATCGCTCTCGCTTTCTTTCTCTGTACCTGCCCAGCATCTTCCCATACTTCAATAAACCTTAAGAATAAATAATATTGGGACAAAAATGCAACATTAGCCGCTTTTCCACCGTCACGCCAAATAGGATACGGTTTCATTTTCACTGTGGGGCTGATATCGGAGCTCTTCTGAATGTAATACGAATGCGTCAGATGTTGCCTTACTAATACAAGAGTTACAGGCGGTATAATATGTAAATAGCAATCGTGTTACGGAAGATGATTAGATATTTTGCTCACATAGCGAGCTTGGCCAGCTAGAGAGAAACTGGCAGCCAGGCAACAGACGAGTGACCAATCCTGAGTGCCGACTTCACTACACGCATTCTATCAGCCCGGTTTGTAATCGTGCCGAACCAAGCTCAAGTGGATATATAACTGGAACTGGAGCTCATCGTTCTTAGAAGCGTTAGGCCCGCCCGGAGAAAAGCAGCTATTCATGCAATTGGATTGCTAGAATCATCTCTCTGTTAATTCATCGGTTTTGTTTGGTGCTTAGCTTAAAAGCCTTTAAAAGATGGCACACTCTAAACAAAATTCATGTGCTCATGTAATGATCTCGCATAATTAGGGCTGAAAAAGCATTTTATATGTAATATTTTATAATTGACACTAAAACATTAATTATAAGAGCCTGTATTTCGATTCGATGAACAATATTCTTCATTTCTTGTGTAGCTTGTTAGTGATAGTTATGACATTTAAACAGTGTATTAACTCAAAACACATGAAAAAGATTAACATTTGACCATATAAATGAGACCTTTTTATCATATCATATATTTTTGTTTTCAAGTTCACCTTTATAATGTTGCATTATTATTCATTAAGACCTCAAATTGAATTGTTCTGTATCAATTTCTTGTGTTGTTCATGTATTGACTATCTATTAGAAATATTTACTACGGTAACCACAGTGTCTACCAAAATATTATGGGATTGGGATTTCATTCAAGTGGTGCAACACTTTTTTTTTTCTCTGACCGTGATGGCTAATCTAAAATGACCACATAACTGTAGTCATTTTTGTGGAAACTGTGGATACCATGGTATCATTTTTTTTGTGTAAGTTTTTTGTAAGTTTGTTGCTCTCATTTGTAAGTCGCTTTGGATAAAAGTGTCTGCTAAATGTAAATGTACGTTTGAAAAGCCAGATTTATGTTGCACAGGCAGAAAAGTCATTTAAAAGTCATTTTAGATTGAGCAGTGCTGTTGTGACATGTAGGTCTTGACCTGTATACTCACATCAGACAATTAAACACGCACCATTCCCTCAATACATCAAAGCAGTAAATAGTTACAAATGTTGCTGTGCTCACACCACAAACTCAAAAACTCTGCAATGTTAGCTTTGATGTCCAAAATACATTGGCTGCACCTCATTTCGCATACCTGTGGGCAGAATGAGCTGATACATACGAATGCATGCTTCATAAATTCACCTCTCTTAAAAATAAAGGTTCTGAAAGCGATCTCGTATAGAAGAACCACTTTCAATGAACAGTTCTTAAAAGTAAGAAATATTCCATAGATGTTAAAGTTTCTTCATGGGAACCATAGATGCCAATAAAGAACCTTTATTTTTTAAGAGTGTGGACACCTTTGACATACTATTTTCAGCTTATTACGATTTGAAATGCAGCGTTTTTTATCTTGCATGTATTTGGTATGGAAATTATGTGAACTGTGATTTCATTTGATATCCTCATATTTTCGCTGATCGGATGGTTTGTGGGATGCGTGCAGCTTTCACCTCTACTGTTTAAGTGCACTAAGAATGGGTTGACTTTGGGAGCCATACTGTGTTTGACCTTGTGCATATGATGATTTCCTAAGTGTGTATAGTTCTTATGTATTGATGATGATTCAACGGGTCCAAATTCTCTCCATCTGTCCATATGATCTCAATCTGTCCCTCTCTCATTCATTGTTAACTCTGTTCTTTTCCCCTGTTTGGGTTTTTCAGTGCAACACCATTTGGCCAGTATGCAGGAGAGGAAGATAAAACACGAATCCGATGGCGTGCAGTTTCCTTACCATGGTTAGACCACATTACCCTCATATTATATATAATTGATGTATATACCACACACACGTGTGTGTTCAAATGTGTCTGTTGTCTCTGTCTATCTTTCAAACTCTCTGCTGCATCACACACCCCGGCTCTTCTCTCTGATTTGCTGTTTTTTTTTTCTGGTGATCTGAGGTGGCGGGTGTTTTGTGGCCTTGTGAATGTGCTTTCATTTTGTTTTGTACATCAGATGTCTCTCTGTACATCCATTGCTTGTGTTAGATCCTGATATATGATCCCTGTGGACCGAAGCAGAAGTCCAAATCCTGATTTTCACATAACACAAACACTTACAAACATGGCGATTGTGTTGCATACAGCAGCGGGCCTTTCCAGATATTTACTTAGCACTTTTGTTTGTTTCTTCTCCATGCAGGATTTATTCTAATTAGCCTGTGTGCTTAAAGGGGTTTACATGCTATAAGCAATATTTCAGCTGTTTATTCAACGCGGCTATGAGATTTCAAAGCTGTTAGGTCTGAAACACTCTGTACAAGTATGTGAATGCAAACACAAACTCAATTTCACACATCATTGCGTACCACAAATTGTTAGAACGTGTTTCATAACAAAACACCCTATACTGTGTGTGTATGTATGTATGTATGTGTATATATATATATATATATATATATATATATTAGTGATGCACGGATTGCAGTTATATAAAAGTGCATCCATCCATCATATAACTGTTCCACACGGCTCCAGGGGGGTCAATAAAGGCTTTCTGAAGCGAAGCGTTTGTGTAAGAAAAATATCCATTTTAAAACTTTACAAACTGCAACTGTCGTGCGTGTGTTCACGAGAGAGTGGCGTTCCTGCACATGACTGCGTATTCTTTTTTTTTTTAACAACGGATTCGGGTGCCGGCTGATCCACGCATATCTAATATATATATATATATATACACCAATCAGGCATAACTTTATGACCACTGACAGACGAAGTGAATTACACTGATTATCTCTTCATCACGGCTCCTGTTAGTGGGTGGGATATATTAGGCAGCAAGTGTGTTCCCAGTCTGCAGTGGTCAGTCTCTATCAAAAGTGCTCCAAGGAAGGAACAGTGGAGAACCGGCGACAGGGTCATGGGCGGCCAAGGCTCATTGATGCACGTGAGGAGCGAAGGCTGGCCCGTGCGGTCCGATCAAACAGACGAGCTGCTGGAGCTCAAATTGTTAAGTGAATGCTGGTTCTGATAGAAAGGTGTCAGAATACACAGAGCATCTCAGTTTGTTGGGTATGGGGCGGCATAGCCGCAGGCCAGTCAGGGAGCCCATGCTGACCCCAGTCCAGCGACAACAGTGGGCCTGGACTGGACCACAGAGCAATGGAAGAAGGCGGCCTGGTCTGATGAATCACGTTTTCTTTTACATCACGTCGAAGTCTGGGTGCGTCGCTTACCTGAGGAACACATGGCACAGGTGCACTATGGGAAGAAGGCAAGCCGGCGGAGGCAGTGATGCTTTGGGCAATGTTCTGCTGGGAAACCTTGGGTCCTCCATCCATGTGGATGTTACTTTGACATGTACCGCCTACCTAAGCATTGTTGAGACCATGTACAGCCTTTCGTGGAAATGTTATTCCCTGGCGGCTCTGGCTCTTTCAGCAGATAATGCGCCGCCACAAAGCAGAAATGCTTCAGGAATGGTTGGAGGAGCACAACAACGAGTTTGAGGTGTTGACTTGGCCTCCAAATTCCCCAGATCTCAATCCAATCGAGGATCTGTGGGATGTGCTGAACACACAAGTCCGGTCCATGGAGGCCCCACCTCGCAACTTACAGGACTTAAAGGATCTGCTGCTAACATCTTGGTGCCAGATACTACAGCACACCTTCAGGGGTCTAGTGGAGTCATGCCTCGACGGGTCAGGGCTGTTTTGGCAGCAAAAGGGGGACCAACACAATATTAGGAATATTTTTTTGTTATGCCTGATCGGTGTGTATGTATATATGCATAATATATCATGAATATTAAATGCAATTATTATTATACGTTTATTATTATTGTGTCATACAGAGACAGTTTTTCACTATCCAAATACCTCAAAACAAGTCCAGATTTATCTTTTTTTTTCTCACAGCATATCCTGTTTCACTCTGATACAGTGAAAGACCGTAATCAGACCGGGCGATTCACATTGACTTTAATGCCGCAGACATTTGAAGGTAACTCTTTCACCCCTGTGAGTACGCAAAAACAGATTACGCAGGAATGGCCACAGTAATGCAAGAATGCAAGCTATCTATGAACAACGGGAACTTGTGTACTTGCAATAGAGTGTGTTTCTGGCCTGAGGGTCCTACTCCATCTAATCACATCCACTGCCGCCCACGTCATGATAAACACACAGTCGCACAGATCTTAATCTAGGGAAACATGGGTAAATCCCACCAAAAAAATGCCAGCATGCTCAGGTGCTCCTGATGTCATGGGAATACACAACACACACACACACACATATATTTACACCCACCCCATCCCTGAACACTTGAAACACACACACACACACACACACAGTCTGTGGAGCACCAGAGCTCTGGTCCAGATGGCTCCACCATGTGTCGACAGCGTTGGGAGCTGCTGGGTTACAGAAGACATCTGTTACGCTGATGATGGTGGTGGTGGCGCTCCGAGCGCGTGTGAGTGTGTGAGAGTGTGAACTGCGCTACGCTCCAAAGGTGATTCACTACCTGAATGAGGCTTTGGCAACTCTGCAAGGTGACGGTGTCATTTATCATTAAATCTGGTGTCGCCCGGGGTACACGAGCAGTCTGTGAACCCATTCATACGCCGGATCACTTCCTCGTGCCCTGGGCTGACACGGATATATCATCTCCTCCTATTTTTCATCCTCTCTTTCACCTTGTTAGACTGTGGCGCATTGTCTGTAAACATCTGTTTGTGACGGTTTCGAGAGGTCGGACAGTGAACGGGCTTCCCACGGCCAGGGAAGACCTAGAAATGTGTGAAAAATGTGAGGCCTAGAAGAGTAAGGCAAAGACTTGGCTATACAAAATATTTTAGAAAAATCTATCAAGTCATGGAAATTTCTATTTTGAATATAACACATTTTTATTGAATGCTTTAAATATTTAATTGGGAAAAAAATTATCTTTTAGTGTTTACTTTAAAAATCAATCAACTGAAAAATGTGAAAAAAAACCCCCCTCAGAAGTGAATATACAATGCTTTAATATATATATTTAGCAAGTAATTGGTCTTTTTTAGTGTAAAACGAATATAAATTATTTAAAAAAAATGTATCGACTGAAAATGTTATAATAAAATTCAAAAGTGAATATACAATGTTTTTATTCAATGCTTTAATATATATATTTAGCAAGTAATTGGTCTTTTTTAATGTAAAACGAATATATATTATTTTTAAAAAATTGATCGACTGAAAATGTTATAATAAAATTCAAAAGTGAAAATACAATGTTTTTATTAAATGCTTTATTATATATATTTAGCAAGTAATTGGTGTCTTTTAGTGTAAAACAAATATAAATTATTTTTTAAAACTTGATCGACTGAAAACGTTATAATAAAATTCAAAAGTGAATATACAATGTTTTTATTCAATGCTTTAATATATATATTTAGCAAGTAATTGGTCTTTTTTAATGTAAAACGAATATATATTATTTTTAAAAAATTGATCGACTGAAAATGTTATAATAAAATTCAAAAGTGAAAATACAATGTTTTTATTAAATGCTTTATTATATATATTTAGCAAGTAATTGGTGTCTTTTAGTGTAAAACAAATATAAATTTTTTTTAAAACTTGATCGACTGAAAACGTTATAATAAAATTCAAAAGTGAATATACAATGTTTTTATTAAATGCTTTAAAATATACATTCTTCAAGTAATTGGTCCTTTTCGGTGTAAATTATATATTTTTTTAAATCAATAGACTAAAATAAGCGATAACAATTAAATGCTTCGAAATATTTCATTGGCGAGTGTAAAGTTATTTGTGAGTCATGGAAGTGTATTAGGCAAAAGGCTTGGGAACCTGTGTGTATTATTGCTGTAAATTCAAGTGGATTTGTACTTGGATTTGTGACTTTCTGTGTGTGTTTGTATAAGTGGCACTTTCTGATGGTTGGACGGTGAATGTGTGTGTCTGCTCAAGTGTTTGAGGAGGCGTTGTATATGCCGTTTTTGACAGGTCAAGGTTTCTTTGGCGGCCAGCTTGTTAGCGTGGCGAGACTGGAAGGTCACGGGAGCGTTTGATTGGCTGCCAGTCTGCCTGAGTGTTGAGGCTGGCACAACACAGAGCAGTAACAACTAACCCATAACCCAGCAGTAACAACTAACCACACACACACACACACATGCAGGCTAATGTGCATGAATGCAGGGAAAGGAAGATCATGGAAACCGTCAGCTGTAACTATGAAGGTGTTCAGATGGCAGTGATTTCGCCACCTTGCTTGTGTTTAGATATTGCCGCAAACTCACTTTTCTTATTCTATTAATATCTTGCACTATAATTAGCATTTTGCATTTTGTTTTGCAATATTAGTATTACATATATTTAGACAAATTAAATTGTTTTTGTTTGCATTGGGAATTAGAAATGAATGTTTTTGACAGTTTGATCTTCATTTATAATAGTATTAATATAAACTGCGACTCATTTTGAAGGCTGTTTTCCGGAGGTCACATTTGAGATCAGGCGTTCTCATTTAAGCAAAGTAACCGTTAGAAAGAAATTACAGTATTTTAGACCTCACGAGGAATAATAACAGTCAGTTTTATTATGGTTACTTTTCTTAAAGGTGCAGTGTGTAGTATTTATGAGGATCTATTGACAGAAATGTAATATAATATACATAACCTATGTTTTCAGTGGTGTATAAAGACCTCAGATAATGAACCGTTATGTTTTTATTACCTTAGAATGAGCCATTTCTGTGTACATACACCGCGGGTCCCCTTACAGTGAAGTCGCCATTTTGCACCGCCATGTTTCTACAGTAGCCCTAAAGGGACAAACTGCTCAGAGCGCTAGCTACTCTCTGCTCTCTCAGGCGAACACATCTTTGTCCTGTGTAAGCCACCGTAGCTTCTCTATGTCTCTATGCTTGATGCAGCTAAAACTTACACACTGCATCTTTAAATAAGACATCCTTGATGACATATGCAGCCTTCAAATGTGACCTCTGCAGCCTTCGAAAATGAGACGCTGCCATAATTTATTTTTGTTTGTTTTTGTGGAGTTTATCTGGTGTGCTCTGAGAAAAATTACACTCACTTTGTTGCCATATAGTTATCACTTCTTGACAAGAAACAGCTTCATTGAGCTCTCCTACAATAACTCAAGCTAGATAGCATAATAATGATTTATCTTGCGGTTTTGTGGGTGTTTGTTTAAAACCTAACAAATGCTCAGTGATCGTGTGTAAATGTTCCACTTTGTTGGATTGTGCAACACAACCTTTCTCAGCAGACAATGTTGCTTTTAACACCACCTATGAAAATGTAACAGTCCTTTTCATTTAAAGCACGCTAAGAAATTCTGTACCACAATTTTTTCTTCATTTATATGCAATTTTCGCTTTGTTTGTTTATAGGTATTTTTAATAATAGATGATTTGTTGGTCTCAGATTTTTTTTAATATTCAAGGAGACAGATATACATTTAAACGTGGCATTAGCAGATTTGTGGCTACCCTTAAATTGGGTATTTAAATCACCACTTCTAATAATTGATTCCATCAAAAGCAGCCAGAGGATTTGATGGTAAACTCCTTTTCCTCTCCTTCCCGAGTCCTGGCATGTTTGGCCGTGTTTCTGGGTCACTGGGTGAGCCCAGCGTATATTCAGCCCTCGTGTTTATGCCAAACTCAGGACAGCTCGAGCCTCGGTTTGACATTTATAGGATCAGGATGACACATTAATGCGGCGTTATATATGAGAAGACCAAACCATCACATACTTTCTCCTTTCATTTCCCTCATCATTCTCACATCATGCTTCCCGCCTGTCCTCCTCTTTTTGGCATGAGGGTTGGGACCTGCCACTGGAACAGAACCGCTTGTGTTTTACTTTTTCCCCTCAGCGCTGAAAAGTCGAGTGAAAGCCTCTGATTTGGCTCCCCAGGTGACGTTTAGGGTGTTTTTATGTCCGAGTCTGTAAACGGTTTGTATTTACGGTTTATTTACTCATTTGCATTTGGTTTGTGAAAGCGCGTCGTTCTGTTCGGTTGGCATTACTAATGCGGTTGCTCGAGTATATTGGAATTCTGAAGTTAATACACACATAAACCAGACACGTTATTAAAGTAAATATGCTTACTCTGGGATGTGTAGTGAGTGAGTTTTCTATTGTTTGCTCATTGGCTGGATATCCTGACCAGTAAAACCCTGTTAAAGCGGTGAAGATCAACCCATCGTTTGTATATTGCTTTTTTTTTTACCTCTTAACTTATGGCAAAACTATTATGTTGTGGATTTGAAGACATTCTGTACATGATTTTGAACTTTAGGTAATGGTTGACCAGTATGGTTATTTTAAAGGCCAATGGTGATATCAAGTAAAATACAGTAGTAATGCGAAATATTAATTGTCTATGTGAATATATTTTTAAATGTATTTTATTCCTGTGATCAAAGCTGCATTTTCAGCATCATTACTCCAGTCTTCAGTGTCACATGATCCTTTAGAAATCAAGTTTTGAATGGTAGTACATTCGAGTATATACTAGTAATTTGTAATTTACCCCTTTTTTTTATTATCCTTGGAAATTGGATGATGGAAATGGAGGCAAATATTGACATTGATGTTTTGACACTATACTCTTTCCTTTGAGATTTGCTGACTGGAAGAGACAGACAGAC
>NC_137097.1:66993598-67166279 GCF_949357685.1 Gobio gobio
ATCCGATACCACCACCACCCGGGACAGGACCCGCTCAAGGAGTTTGTGCAGTTTGTGTGTGCCGACGGATCAGGACAGGCTAGCGGTCAGGTAAGAGGAAGTGCTGGTGTGACTTCAACTGACTAAACACAGAGCGGTTTGATAGTGAATATTAGGAATGGCATCCTACAGTATCATATTATTTTTGCAGCATGTATACTGTGAACCGTATGCAAATTTTCCGTTTGCATAAAAAAAACAGAGAAGACTTCGTGGGATAGTCTATCCCACAATGCAATGTGTTCAACTTGATCTTTTAGGAAGCTTTACACTAGTATTACATTTTAAACACGGCCACAATCTACTGTATAAAAGCTTTATCATTGTTTACTGCAGTGTCAATTTCGTTGACAAATAATTTTCGTCATAAAACGACCTTTTTTCACAGACAAAAACTATGACGAAAACCTACTGTCATTTTCGTTAACAAATAAAAACGAGAGGAAAATGTAAGGGAGGGTCGATTAGGGAAGAGATCCAGTCAGAACTGATGTCCTGTGTAACAGATGCGCACATTTGAGTGGACCGTGCTGATCTAACGGCTGGAAAACACGGCTCATCCCCAATCCAGCGCTCCAGAGCGGCTCCCAATCAATGAATAACACACATTTATGCCAGCCAATTGTTTATGAACTAATGCTGATGAATAATGACAATGTTTACTTTACCATGTTTATATAGTAATATGTTTTAGACGGTTGTAACAACGCATATTTTATCTCCTGAACTTGAATGAGCTCCTGCAACTGCAACAGAGGCGCAAACATTTCAAAATAAGAGTCCTGGTGTATTTCGAGCTTGTTTATCATTAAAAGTCACGCATTATATATTCGTTTTTGGTTACACAATAAATTGTATTTAATTTCATTCCCATTTAATTCATAGTCAGGAGGAAAGACCAGTATTTGACACATATTCAATAAAGTATCAGGGTTATAATGGTTAACTAAAACCATTTAAAAAAATCTTCACTTGAAATTAAATAAATGTTAACTGAAATAAAAAAAACACTTATTTGAAGCTTTAGCTTAACCTGATATGGACTACTGACTAAAACAGAAATACAGAGTTATAAAAACTATATAGATGTTTTTAAAAAAACAAACAAAAAGTGAATTGAGCTCTATTTCGTGTATTTTTAATGTCAAAAACAAAATGATGTCAAAATGTCAGTTCAAGTGACAGTCGGTTATGTAATGCTTAAATGCTTAATGTATTACAATTTAACTAAACTCATTAGATTTTAGGAGAATAAATCTACTGTAGATTTAGTCGACTAAAATGTAATGAGTTTAGTTAAATAGTTGATTTTCGTCATAGTTTTTGTCATCCAACACTAGTTTAGTCGACTAAAATCTTCTGATATTTTAGTCGACTAAAACTAAAAACAATTCAGGTGACTAAAATATGACTAAAACTAAATGGCATTTTAGTCAAAAGACTACGACTAAAACTAAATCAAAATTTGCTGTCAAAATGAACACTGGTTTACTGCATACACAATACTCTTCGTTAAATATATCTGGAAATATCTATAAGCTCATCCTTTCAAACCAAATGTCGATGAAACAGAACTTGGTTGTCATGTTAAGCAAACACACTTGCCTCATAGATATTAAGCAGTAATGTTAAAGTAATGTTGGTTAAAGTGAGCTTGTGAAGACATCCGTCGCCATTAATAGACCAGCTAAAATTGAAGTTTGCTGTTGGCAAGCATCCAAAAACGTGTGTTAAATAATGCACAAATGTATATCATTTATGACACACACATTTACTCTTACACTTAATTCACATCATTTGTTGATATACTGTAAAGCTAACTGCATACATGAGAACAAAAGTGTGCGTTCCTTGTCTTTGAGACCGACTAATGGGTCGCTGTTATGTATCTTGTGCTTGTCTAGACGATCTTGAGTTAATCTCTCCTTCTCTGTCCACTTCCACGATAAAACCCATCTGCGCAACAGCTGACGGCCTTTCAGCGTAGCGCATCCCCTCCTCAGTTCTGCTTCTGACATTTTCCAGCGTTGTGAACGTGGCTTTTGTTTTTTTTTCGCACCCTGATTTTGATTTGCCATCATTCCATGGACCAAAGCTCACCTCACCATTCGTGCGCCCATTTCTTCTTCTTCTTCTTCCTCACCCTCTGCCTAAAGTCCTCCATTTTTAGTTTTTCTCCAGCTCCTCCACTGCTCCTGTCTGTGCCTGTGGTGAAGTCGACACACAAACACGCACACAAACACACTCTTTCATAAACAAACGCAAACAGACATTTACCATCCTTTTGGTTGTTTCCCTCTCAACACTTTCCACTACCAGCCACCCGCCATTCCTTTTATTGATTTTTTTTTTTTTGGAGCGAGTCTGCGTTGTTTTTTTTCCATTTGTGGGGTGTCAGGCGTGTCCGTAGTCCTCACCCTGTTTGTGTCGTCTGCAGCCGAACGGGAGCGGCCAGAGCAAAATGCCGGGCTCCTTCTTGCTGCCTCCACCCCCCCCTGTGGCGCGTCCAGTGCCCCTCCCAATGCCAGACTCTAAACCCAGCAGCACGCCCCCCGATGGCGGACTCACCTCACCCACATCTCCGTGTAAGTGACCCGACCCCCCCCCCCCCCCCCCCCCCCCCCATTCCACCAAACCCCTCGAAGGCTGGGAGAAAGCCACAGCTGGGCCGATTTTTGCCATCTAGTTTGTGTTCCTTGAGTTAACATCTACTGCCCATTATTCGTAATTATCGTGGTAGCACTAACTGTTGGGTCAGAACAAGTCCTTACTACTTTTTCATTTTATTTTTTCAATCTGAATGAAACCAATGCAACTTTCGTGCAGGTCTTTTTTTTTATGCTAATCCTAATTTTCAGGCATCGGTTTTAGTGGTTTAACCCGTCAAAAATGTCACTAAAGTACAGGACATAATGATAGAGAAAAATGAATTGGGAGGAAAAATATATTGTATATAATGGTTTTCGCATTCTCTCACGAAACTTTTGCGTTCCCCTGAGAAACATTTGCATTGACTCAGTAAACTTTTGCGTTCTTTTGCGAAACTTTTGCGTTCCCCTGAGAAACATTTGCATTGACTCAGTAAACTTTTGCGTTCTTTTGCGAAACTTTTGCGTTCCCCTGAGAAACATTTGCATTGACTCAGTAAACTTTTGCGTTCTTTTGCGAAACTTTTGCGTTCCCCATAGAAACATTTGCATTGACTCAGTAAACTTTTGCGTTCTTTTGCGAAACTTTTGCGTTCCCCATAGAAACATTTGCATTGACTCAGTAAACTTTTGCGTTCTCTTGCGAAACTTTTGCGTTCCCCTGAGAAACATTTGCATTGACTCAGTAAACTTTTGCGTTCTTTTGCGAAACTTTTGCGTTCCCCATAGAAACATTTGCATTGACTCAGTAAACTTTTGCGTTCTTTTGCGAAACTTTTGCGTTCCCCATAGAAACATTTGCATTGACTCAGTAAACTTTTGCGTTCTCTCACGAAACTTTTGCGTTCCCCTGAGAAACATTTGCATTGACTCAGTAAACTTTTGCGTTCTCTCACGAAACTTTTGCGTTCCCCTGAGAAACATTTGCATTGACTCAGTAAACTTTTGCGTTCTTTTGCGAAACTTTTGCGTTCCCCTGAGAAACATTTGCATTGACTCAGTAAACTTTTGCGTTCTTTTGCGAAACTTTTGCGTTCCCCATAGAAACATTTGCATTGACTCAGTAAACTTTTGCGTTCTCTTGCGAAACTTTTGTGTTCCCCTGAGAAACATTTGCATTGACTCAGTAAACTTTTGCGTTCTTTTGCGAAACTTTTGCGTTCCCCATAGAAACATTTGCATTGACTCAGTAAACTTTTGCGTTCTTTTGCGCAACGTTTGCGTTCCCCTGAGAAACATTTGCATTGACTCAGTAAACTTTTGCGTTCTTTTGCGAAACTTTTGCGTTCCCCTGAGAAACATTTGCATTGACTCCGTAAACTTTTGCATTCTCTTGCGAAACTTTTGTGTTCCCCTGAGAAACATTTGCATTGACTCAGTAAACTTTTGCGTTCTTTTGCGAAACTTTTGCGTTCCCCATAGAAACATTTGCATTGACTCAGTAAACTTTTGCGTTCTTTTGCGCAACGTTTGCGTTCCCCTGAGAAACATTTGCATTGACTCAGTAAACTTTTGCGTTCTTTTGCGAAACTTTTGCGTTCCCCTGAGAAACATTTGCATTGACTCAGTAAACTTTTGCGTTCTCTCGCAAAACTTTTGCGTTCCCCTGAGAAACATTTGCATTGACTCAGTAAACTTTTGCGTTCTTTTGCGCAACGTTTGCGTTCCCCATAGAAACATTTGCATTGACTCAGTAAACTTTTGCGTTCTTTTTGCGAAACTTTTGCGTTCCCCTGAGAAACATTTGCATTGACTCAGTAAACTTTTGCATTCTCTTGCGAAACTTTTGCGTTCCCCTGAGAAACATTTGCATTGACTCAGTAAACTTTTGCGTTCTTTTGCGAAACTTTTGCGTTCCCCTGAGAAACATTTGCATTGACTCAGTAAACTTTTGCGTTCTCTCGTGAAACTTTTGAGTTGCCCTGAGAACCGTTTCGTTTGATCACAAAACTCAAAACCCCCGAGAAATTGTTGCGTTCACTCGGAAAACTTGTGTGTTCTCCCACAAAACTTTTGGGTTCCCCAGAGAAACTTTTCATTTGATTACAAAACTCTCTCCCGAGAAACTGCCTTCTTTCGCAAAATTTTTGCGTTCCCATAAAAAAAAAAAAAAAAATTTGTTGGATCACAAAACTCTCCCCTGAGAAACTGCGTTCTCTCACAAAACGTTTGCGTTCCCCTGAGAAACTTTGCAAATGCTCGTAAAACCTTTGTGTGTTCACTTACAAAACGTTTGTGTTCACTCGCAGATCTCTCCTCCTGAGACTCTTTGCATTTGCTCCCATTTGAGCTGAAAATGATACGAAGTGGGAGGAAAAAAGAATTCAGTGCTTTTGTGAGCGAATGCAAAGTTTCTTTGGGGGGGTAGGCAGTTCTTTTACTAGAGAACGCAGACACTCGAATATAATAATTTTCCTCCCATCTCATATTTTTCACATCTAATGTCCCCTTAGGGCCTCCGTATTGAAGGGTGCAAATTTAGGGCAGTTAAAGTGGACTCTAAATTACGTTTTTTTTTAAATGCATTTGAGTTCAAACAATTGTCGCTGACCTTGTAATGCAGCCTTTGGTTATTGGACAGTGTTGGCGTGAAAATCAAAGCAACATAGAAGAGTGTGTATCTACCCGACTACAAAGACCAGCTTAGACCATCTTGAACTTTCATTTTGGTCCAGGTTGGTTTGTGCTGGTCAGTGTGTTGAAGAGCCTTTACACTCCAAAAAGCAACAGTCGACTGAGAGACACAGGACAGGGAATCCATGCTTTGTTATTTTTTACGTTGGTTTGATTTGAGTTTGTTTTGGTTCCATTCACATTGCTGGTTAGCGTTTGGCTTGTGGAAATGTGATAGTTGAGCTCCAGTGCTGGTCTAAAGGTCAGTTCGTCCCGGACACAAACCAAATTTAGGCCGTTCAGAAAGGAGGTGGCGTATCGGGGTGGAGAATTAGACAAAAAAAAAAAAAAAGTTCACTCACCACAGACGGGGCACTGGACGGAGCACTTGCATTTCTTTTCCTCTTTTCTTTCATGTTTCTTATTTTTCCTTCCGTTTCATTTGTTTATTTTGGCTGTATTGTTTTTTTTATGTTGTTTGTGTGTGTGTGTGTGTGTGTGTGTTGTCTTTTTTATGTGTTTATATGTTGCTGATTCTCCAGAATGCACTTACCACACCTGGAAAATTGACTCATAAAGCATTACGCAAATAGTGGTCATGCCTTACAATGAGTTTACCACGGTTAACATGCATTGTTGAGGGTAAAGATACGAAACAAATGGCCTAAAACCCCTTTAGGAATTGAAAAATACACATGGCCTCTTTTAGCAAATAGTTTTTTTAGATAAAAGTTTGGTACACTGATTAAAAATGATTCTGTTTAGCTTAGCATGTAACCTCCAAAAAATGTATATTATATAATGTCTCTCTTTAAACAAATGTTTTTTTGGAAAGAACAAAGCCTATCTTTTTGAATGTTTGCTAATGTAAGTGCTAACCGCAAACTGTAGAACAAATATGGCTATCTGTCTTTGATTTTTGTCTTGTTTTAGATCTCCATATTTGAGGAAAAGTTACACTATGGAGTCCATCAAATAAATCTGAAACCCCAAACTGCCCTAAATTTGATAATGACTTCAAACCTGCAGATTCATAAACCATTTTAATCTACTGATCTTCATCTGCGCGCACCAATAACAGTCAAACACAGTATTTCTTTGATGATACATTCTTGCAGTACACTTTCAGTTTTCACTATATATTTTCGTGAAATTCGCCAGAATCAGTTGATCTTTTCATATTGAGCTTTTGTGTTCACTAAAAGATTTAGATTATTGTATAGAGTGATGCTCAATCTAAATGGCAATCTAAATTTTCTCTTGTTTGTGTTTTATTTATATTTATATGTCTCTCTTCTTTCTCTCAGCATACTCCACGCCAGGCTCCACAGCTCCCAACAGGTTTGTCAGCATCGGATCACGGGACAACAACTTTCTGAACATACCCCAGCAGACGCAGGTGATTGTTCTAATCAAAACAAACCTCGTTACTTGTGTGTTTGAAATTCTCTTTCTTAGCATGTTAGCCTGCTCCTCCCCTCCAATCTCTCCTCCTTTCCCATGATGCTCTCTGCTACGCGGTGACGGGGCCCATCTGGAGCGGGCCTGCGATAACTCAAGCTGATCGGCGCGGTGTAGTTGATTTGAGCGTTGCGAATGTGCGGCCACCACACTGCGCCTCCTCCATCACCCAGTACACTTTACTCATTAATGTGTAAACCACACCCGCCCCGGGCCGGCTCCCTGCTCCTCAACACATGGTGACCATCTGAAGTCGCTCACTCACGTGCTCTCACCTCCTCCCTCTGCTGGTCGGCCTCTCTGGATTTGACCATTAATTTCCCTCCCTTTCTGCTTAACCTTTCCTCAATTCTCAGATTTTCTCCCCCTTTTTTAACTCGTTTCCCAACTCGCTATCACCCTCTGCTGGTGGCTTCTTTTCCTTCTCTCCCGCCGTGACTTCTTGGCAGTGACTTCGCTTTGTCTGATTTTGCACATTTTCCAATGTGTTCATCCTAAACTTTAGAGAATGGAGGAAGCACTTTCCTTTTGTCCTCTCAGAGTTGAACAACTTTAGTGAGCGAAATGGCATAGCTGGGTATTATAAGTAAGCGTTTTGCGAAGATTCAGTCAAGATTCATATATAAATACATATATATAATATATTATATGTGTGAGAAACTGGGTATTGAGAGAGTGCAATGATTAATTTCATTAATTAAATGTAATCCAGACAATGATCGTGACAATGAAAATCACTTTCCTTTTTTCCTCTCAGAGTTAAACAACTTTAGTGAGGTATTATAAGTAAGCGTTTTGCGAAGATTCAGTCAAGATTCATATATTTATATATATAGCAATTGATCACATATAAACATGCATATAAGAAACTGGGTATTGAGAGAGTGCAGATTAAATGTAATCCAGACGATGATCGTGACAATGAAAATAGCTGGTTATAAGTAAACGTTTTGAGAAGATGCAATGCAAATAAATAAGTATATAGTGCAATAATAATTCATTTATATCAAATTATTAAACAAAATACAGACAATGATAAAAGGTAAAGAGGCGGTGAAAAATATTGAAATACAATATTTATTATTCTTTTTCAATTCAATTTAATCCAACCATTGATAAAAGATAAACGCAAGAGGCAGTGATACAATAGCGAAACAATGAATCAATTTTTATTTATTAATTTTTAAGTAAATGTGCATTGAGAGAGTGCATTACTTATAATTCAGTGTAATGTACGTCAAAGAGAAGTTTCTTGAAGGTATCTGCAAGGCTGGCTTAGGCTTTTAAAACGGGTAAAGAAATATGATCATGTGACCCCAATATTAGCCTCGCTACAATGGCTACCAGTTCACCTTCTTTACATAACCAGGCCCCACCATATCTCGCAAATGTACTGCTCCCGTATAACCCTAAATGAACACTCAAAACCTCCTTGTAGTGGCCAGGACAGCCCGGGTACATAAAGGTGGCCGAGCCGTTGCGGTAATAGGGCCGAGACTTTGGAACGAGTTTCCTTTATCCATCAGGTCTGCCACATCCCTGCTGAAGTTGCTGAAAGCCCATTTAATGATGAGGGTATACACTGTATAAACCACATGTTCTTAAATTGTGTTTGTTTGTGAATTGATTAGGTAAAGCACTTTGGTCAACTTCGGTTGTGGTTAATAGTGCTATATAAAGAAAGAGAAAGAAACTTTCAAGTGGCCTAAAGGGTATTTGAAGAGTTAAGATAAACTTTAAAATTTTTGAATGTCTTAGCAAAAGAGCACTTTTCAAACAAAACGTACAACAGATAGTAGGTTTTCAATGATAAATCAAAAGGTTTTGTTTTAGGTGATGGACGCCTTTGTGACGTTTGTTATTGCATCATGTTCATAGTCCATGTGATTTTCTTCACCTGTATGAAGACAAAACCACTGCATACATCCACTACAAATCACCACAACGCCGGTTTTGAAGAGGAAAGATCCTGTAGCATTCGAACCTGTGCCTTTTGAAGTGTTTGAATACTTTTTGGGCCCACTGTATGTCCGTACAGCTCCGTATGGGGAAGTTCTCTCAGTTCCCATCCAAAGGAACAATGAAAGAACTGCGGAAAAGTGAGACCAGTTTAAGCACGGCCCCTAAACTGAAAAGTCACGTCCCAACTGTCTGGTTGCCCACAGCAACGAGACATGATGTCACAGGCAGTTGAACTTGAGAGGTTTGTGTGTGTGTGTGTGTGTGTGTGTGTGTGTGTGTGTGTGTGGGGTTAGAAATGGTCACTGCCAAGGATTACAGGGGGAAGATGGGATTGCAAGAGGGAGGAGTACAGCTTAGAGGGGAAGAGTTACTTGGCCCGAGTAGCTGTTGGGCTTTATCCCGGGGCAGGCGGCGGGGGGAGAATAGATGGGACGTGCCGGGGGTGTTTGCATGACCTGCAAGAGTCAACCAGAACAAAAGTTACCCGCGGCCCCTCCTCCCAGACCCTCTCAGCCAAAGTGTTTCCAGGATTTGACTTCTAGAGAGTTTTGTAGAAATCAATCAGGAGAAACAATCCCGCTCTCTCTCATTGGAAGGCTGAGCCGAGCTCTCGCTGTAATCCGGAGCCGCCGCTCTCCTGCTCTTCACACGGTCACATGTCAAACGCTCAAGCGCTTCCTGACTAGTCAATGCAGAGGCGTTTCAATAAACACCCTAACAAGAGCTCAGGTATGTTTATCTCACGAGTGGATTGGAGAACGGTATTATATTAGTGCTATTATAATATATTTATTTGATATAAAACTATCATTTTATATATTATTTTAAATATATAATATACTAAACAATTATTCTCAATTTATTTAAAAAATATAATACTTATAATACTCCTGTAATAACTATAACACTTCCTAATATTGTGTTGGTCCCCCTTTTGCTGCCAAAACCGCCCTGACCCGTCGAGGCATGGACTCCACTAGACCCCTGAAGGTGTGCTGTAGTATCTGGCACCAAGATGTTAGCAGCAGATCCTTTAAGTCCTGTAAGTTGCGAGGTGGGGCCTCCATCGACCGGACTTGTGTGTTCAGCACATCCCACTGATGCTCGATTGGATTGAGATCTGGAGGCCAAGTCAACACCTCAAACTCGTTGTTGTGCTCCTCAAACCATTCCTGAAGCATTTCTGCTTTGTGGCGGCGCATTATCTGCTGAAAGAGCCACAGCCACCAGGGAATAACGTTTCATGAAAGGCTGTACATGGTCTCAACAATGCTTAGGTAGGCGGTGCGTGTAAAACTAACATCCACATGGATGGAGGACCCAAGGTTTCCCAAAGCATCACTGCCTCCGCCGGCTTGCCTTCTTCCCATAGTGCACCTGTGCCATGTGTTCCTCAGGTAAGAGACACACACACACCCGGCCATCCACGTGATGTAAAAGAAAACGTGATTCATCAGACCAGACCGCCTTCCATTGCTCTGTGGTCCAGTCCAGGCCCACTGTTGTCGCTGGACAGGGGTCAGCATGGGCTCCCTGACTGGTCCCCATACACAACAAACTGAGATTCTCTGTGTATTCTGACACCTTTCTATCAGAACCAGCATTAACTTCTTGAGCAGTTTGAGGCTAGCCTTCGCTCCCCACGTGCATCAATGAGCCTTGTTCCTTCCTTGGAGCACTTTTGATAGACACTGACCACTGCAGACCGGGAACATCCCACAAGAGCTGCAGTTTTGGAGATGCTCTGACCCAGTCGTCTAGCCATCACAATTTGGCCCTTGTCAAACTTTTATCAAATCCTTACTCTTGCCCATTTTAGAGTGGCCTTTTATTGTGGCCAGCCTAAGGCACACCTGTGCAATAATCCTGCTGTCTAATCGGCATCTTGATATGCCACACCTGTGAGGAGGATGGATTATCTCAGCAAAGGAGAAGTGCTCACTAACACAGATTTAGACAGATTCGTGAACAATATTTGAGAGAAATAGGCCTTTTGTGTACATAGAAAAAATCTTGATGAAAAATGGGGGCAAAAACTAGTGTTGCTTTTATAATATTGTTCTCTGTGTGTGTGTGTGTGTATATAATACGTGTTCATTAATATTAATTAATTTACTTATATATTATAAAATTATTAAGGATATAAACCTTCATGAAAATATAAGGTACGGTAATAAAGGGTTATCCTTCCTTTAAAAGACGTGAAATAATCTTAATAGCTGTTCTGTGATATAGCTGTTACCTTATGTTTGATATAATTATAGCCTATAATCTGCTAATTTACAGTAAAATGTGCGTCCAATCGAACTCATTTTATTCTGCTGACATTTTTTATAGCACACTAACGGTTACATTAGTTTTCTTCTTAAAATTAAAGGTTTGACAAGACGTAAAGCAAACGTGAACACACTATAAACTTTGTCTAAATATTTCTCTATGTAAGAATGTCTGTCCATTGGCGTTATCAGTTTGATATTTGAACTTTATGAGCTGAACTCCTGAGATGCATTAACAGAGCGTCTGTTTATGTTAATAAAGTCAATGTGTTGGTATGTAGAGATGCGTCAGAGCTCTCTTGACATGGCATTCCCAGAAGGGAGGTTTGCTGGTTTAGTTCAGGTCAAACTGTGGCGTAAAGGCCCATATGGTGAGCAGGTCAGAGTCAGACTGATCGCTCTGTCAAGCCTGACCTCTAGTGGCGTCATCAGTAACAGCGGTCTTCACACAATCAAGATTTTATGGTGCGTTCAAGTCATTTTGAGAAGATGGTATTTACGAGTTGAACGCCACCAAAAATGGGAATCTCTGGATTTTCTATAAGCCCTGATCTTTACAAGTTGAGGATGTGTCAGTGAGCAAAGTCAGCAAGCTCAAAATACAATAGTATTGTAATATAACAATATAATATGTGACGATAACGCTTACTTAGACCTCATGAAATAATTAAAAACACACTAATTTTATGCGCTCGAAAGTAACCTGTGTGCGTTTCCATTATTAATTTTAGTTTTTTGCATATTTTTGGAGCTTTGGTGTGCCGACACTTTTTTCTGCTTCTTTTTCTTCTGTTTTTTACTATTATTTCTATTGTCGAGCACTCAACCCTAAGCAAATTTTTGCCAGTGATGTGCGTGCTTTGTTCCTGTTTCACACAAACTTTAAAATTACATTTTTAAAATTAAATGCATTTAATAAATTTTAAAAATATATATTTATTTAAATGATTATAATAGGTATATGTCGCAATATAATACATTTCATTTAATAAATTTGATGGCTTAAATTTAAAATGTATTATTTACATTTTATTACATTTATTTAAAAATATTATAGGTAACACTTTAGAATAAGGTTCATTAGTTAACATTAGTTAACTACATTAGTTAACATGAACTAATAATGAACTGCACTTAAAAACCATTTATTTATCTTTGTTAATGTTAATTTCAACATTTACTAATGCTTTATTAAAATCTTGTTAAAGTTAGTTAATGCACTGTGAACTAACATCATCAAACCATGAACAGCTCTATTTTTATTAACTAACGTTAACAAAGATTAACAAATACAGTAACAAATGTACTGCTCATGTTAGTTAATATATTAATGTTAACTAATGACCATTATTCTAAAGTGTTACCAGACAAATTATGAAATTATAATAGTTTTATGTGACGTTTATGCTTATTTGAATTAAAATAAAAGTTTGTATTCTGTGATTGTTGTTAATGAATGATAAGTTTATTTTTAAATGTTAATTTGAATTAAGATTTTCAAATATAATGTTTATAAAAGTATAGTATATGTATAATGTTAGTTAGAATAGTATTTTCATCCTCAGAAATTGTATGAATCGATATGTGCAATATTGGCCTTGATAGTACTTGCTATTGGATTGAAAATAAGTTAAATTCTTTGTACACAGATTTTTTTATAATAATATAATATCCTCACTGAGCTGCTGTATTTTCAGATTGAGCACTAACAGGGCTTTGTGTGTGTTTTTACAGTCATGGTTCCTTTGACGAGGTCCTGCCTGCAACCTGTCGACACAATTTGGAAGTTTTATGAAAGAAAAAAAAAAATCCTGTTTGAAAATCCCCTCCAACCTGAAATGCACCCTAAGAAACGTGAGCAGAATATGATTGGGAAACGTTCGACCCTGTATTTGCCAACCGTCAGACGCCCCTCAAGCCCACTCCTCCACCTCCGCTACAGACTTTCAGATCACAGCAGGAGGTGATGGACTGACACCTACAGCATCTCGCAAGAACCAACAGAGAGGAAGAACCTGATGAACAGAGACAGAAACAAGGATGTAGTGTACAATGGATTTTCAACAGTTTCAGTGGTGAGGATTCAGACACAACAAAAACGCAAGATCTTTCCTAATTAAGCTTCAGTTTTTTGTTTCAAAACACTCAAACATGCTGACGTTCAGCATACAGGCGACGCTAAAAGTCATTTCACATGAGATGTTTTGCCTTTGTAGCTAGATAGCATGCATTAGAAACGTCTTTTTTCTGTTACGGTCAATTACTAAACTAATTACGAACAGCAGAAGTATTGCACTACAAATATGCGAAGAACACTAGACGTGCACTATTGAAAATGGGATCGACGGCGGACATTTTGCACATTTTATTGTGGAGAAAAACAAACCCCTCACACTACAGCTACCCAGAGACATGTCTCAGAGGACGTCCTCGTTTTCAGGCCTCAGATGTAAGCATTTTAATGAAACAAACATCCAATGCAGGCTCTTAGTGCCAACTAGACAGCACCAGATTTTAGTTAGTACTCCTATAGGATGAAAAATGCTAACCAGTACACACACTTAAGGCGCAGTCACTTTTGCAAAATTTCGTGGGCGAAAATGTCCATTGTGCATCGCTACACTATCGACTATGTACAAAGTACCGAATTTGCTGGTCAACAGATAATTAAATTCCTTTATTATTTCAAACTCAAACCCTTTTTTGTTATTAAAGCCACATGTCTGAAATATACGTTTTAAATTGATTGTTATAAATTAACTTAATTTTTATTTATTTTTTGCCCTCACGCGAAATTACATGGATTCCTTACAAATTATGGTATTTTGTCCGTGGAAATACACAGAGCAACCGTAAATGTGACCACCAGGGTTGCCATGTCTTCGTAACAAAAGTAGCCCAATGCCCAATCATAAACAGGCCAAAACTAGCCCAATGCCCAATCATAAACAGGCCAAAACTAGCCCAATGCCCAATCATAAACAGGCCAAAACTAGCCCAATGCCCAATCATAAACAGCCCAAAACTAGCCCAATGCCCAATCATAAACAGGCCAAAACTAGCCCAATGCTCAATCAAAAACAGCCCAAAACTAGCCCAATGACCAATCAAAAACAGGCCAAAACTAGCCCAATGCCCAATCAAAAACAGGCCAAAACTAGCCTACTGGCCAATCAAAAACAGGCCAAAACTAGCCCACTGGCCAATCAAAAACAGGCCAAAACTAGCCAACTGACCAATCAACAACAGCCCAAAACTAGCCCACTGATTAATCAACAACAGCCCAAAAGGAGCCCAATGGCCAATCGAAAATAGCCCAAAAACTATCCCACTGACCAATCAAAACCATCCCAAAACTAGCCCAATGCCCAATCAAAAACAGGCCAAAACTAGCCCAATGCCCAATCAAAAACAGGCCAAAACTAGCCTACTGGCCAATCAAAAACAGCCCAAAACTAGCCCAACTGACCAATCAAAAACAGCCCAAAACTAGCCCAATGGCCAATCAAAAACAGGCCAAAACTAGCCAACTGGCCAATCAAAAACAGCCCAAAACTAGCCAACTGGCCAATCAACAACAGCCCAAAACTAGCCTACTGGCCAATCAAAAACAGCCCAAAACTAGCCTACTGACCAATCAAAAACAGGCCAAAACTATCCCAATTAAAAACAGCCCAAAACTATCCCACTGACCAATCAAAAACAGGCCAAAACTATCCCAATTAAAAACAGCCCAAAACTATCCCACTGACCAATCAAAAACAGGCCAAAACTAGCCCAATGCCCAATCAAAAACAGGCCAAAACTAGCCCACTGGCCAATCAAAAACAGCCCAAAACTAGCCAACTGACCAATCAACAACAGCCCAAAACTAGCCCAATGGCCAATCAACAACAGCCCAAAACTAGCCTACTGGCCAATCAAAAACAGCCAAAAACTAGCCAACTGACCAATCAACAACAGCCCAAAAGGAGCCCAATGGCCAATCGAAAATAGCCCAAAACTATCCCACTGACCAATCAAAACCATCCCAAAACTAGCCCACTGACCAATCAACAACAGCCCAAAACTAGCCCAATGGCCACTTAAAAACAGGCCAAAAGTAGCCCAAAGGCCACTTATATCCCAAATATCAAATCAACCCGGGGCAACAGTTTAAAAGTAGCCTAATTCCCACAGACTTGGCAACCCCGGTGACTGTTACATTACAGCCATGTGACCGAGCTACAATGTTAAAAAGTCAGAGATAATCATTGCATTCTTTTATTATTTTAAACTTGCATTCTTTTATTATTATTATTATTATTATTATTATTTTTAAATGAAAGCCATATGTCTGAAATATAAGTATTCAATTGTTTGTTAAAAATGGAAAGTAAAATCTCCTTGGGGATATTTTTCGCCCCCCCATCACAAAATTGTGTAGATTCATATTTAAATGATGATATTTCGTCCGCGAAATTTCGCCGAGCAACTGTAAATGTGACCAAGCTACAATTTTAAGAAAAATCTGCGATAATTCTTTTATTTCAAATCAAATTTGAAATAAACTTTTGTTTTTAATTAAAGCCATATGTTTTAAATAGTTTGTAAAAAAAAAAAGTCAAGCTCTTAATTTAAAGTAGGAATCTTCTAGAAGCTAGGCATAATAAAAGTCCCCGGTTCATTAGCACTAATAAAGACGGCCCTAGAGACACGCCCACTTCTGTGTTTTGTTTACGTACCTGTTTACACTCCCAGGAGTCAGTGTTCCAAGAACACGCGACCTCGCTGCGGAGCAAAAGAATGTGTGACATATCATAGCCGCCGGGCTCAGAGGGGAGTGGGCCGCTCGGGGTCCGCTTTTATTAGACGCCGCGCTTTACCATTCACTTTAACAACATCTTGGTAACGTTTCGGCATGGCTGTCGTACAAGTATGCGCATACACGCACTGTCCTGACTACAAAGGGAAGCCTTTAGGGTGAATTATTTACAGCAGGGCGAGCTTCATCCGCTGATAAAACAAACGTTTTGCGTTCAACGACGACCTCACTAAATAACTGGACTGCCTGACCATGTATCTCACTGCAGGGAAGCATTGTTGCCAGACGGCGGCTAACACGAAAACTAACACGAGAATCGTGATGGCAATGGTCTTTTCTTTTCTAATCAAAGGAAGTGCCTCTGTATTCCCATTATGCAATTTGTTAAACATGAATTCAGGTTATTTTCTTGCATATAAGCTATAGAGGAGCGTGAAATTTTTATGAGAAGAAGAAAAAAAACAAGCGTCAGCTCACTAGTTACAAACATCTTTATATATACAGGATATATCCATATATATTTATATATACTTTTTTTTTTTTTCTCTTTTGCCTAATAAGCTCAGTGGCAGTCTAGTTATTTTTTGAAGTATGACATGATCATGAGTTATCATACAGTAAATCCGTTCAGAAGTTCCAGTCCCGAAACCCAGTTCTGCACTTAACGATTAGAGCGAAAAAATAAATAAAACCGGCGGGAATCAGATTTCCGCTGAAAAACGTTATCGATTAGCGTAGGGAGAGAGAGAGAAAAAAAATGCACGGCTTTTGATTTTCTTTTGTGTTTGGACAGGAAGTATTTGTTATTGCAAAATAAAGTGTGTTGATTGAGCCATGTGCAATGCCTTGGGTAGAAACTGTGTTTGTCTCATTGTTAGGGTGTACAGGAAAGCGTAGAGGTGAAAATCCTTCTATTATAGTAAAGTCCATGCTGTCCGGGACTCTAAATTACAGGGCGGAGAGAAAGAGAGAGCGAGCGAGCGAGAGAGAGAGAGAAAATGGTCTTTGTAAGTTTTGGGAATTTGTTTTGTAATCTTTCCTTTTTTTCTGCTTTTTTTTTATTGTTCATTTGTAATGATTTGTTCTCAAAACTTAGGAGGGCAGTTTTTTTTTTTTTGCGACACGTCAGATTATATCACTAAATAAAACAGGTGCTTTTTATGGATCAAAGTACGTTCAATCTCTATTATACATAAGACAAAAAATAAGTGTTATCAAGACAAATTTTAGGGGGGAAAAACACGTTCATTACTCTTTTTTTTCCCTTTTTATATTTACTAAAGTGGGGGGAGGGGGTTCATTGTGGTCAAGGTTGTGACAAAAGGCATTTTTCCTCCAACCTTTTCTCCGAAGCGATCGAGGAACGACGACGACGATTTTTAACTTCATGCTATGCATTCCAGTTTTCTAGGACTTCCACACTTTGGGTCGCCCGGACCGCCGTAGTCCTTAACCAACTTCCCGCCGGAAATTTGCTGGCTTTTTGTATGTGGAAAATTCTGAATTCGTACGACAAGATCTTCCCTGTTTATGGGAGAGGCTTTAATGCAGCTGGAATAAACTAAAATGCCCGTTGTAAGCTAGAAACGATGGAATATGAAGTAACGGGACATGTGAATTTTTTTTGTATTTTGATAAACGTCATATTTCACTCCAATATCAGAAGAAGAAAAAAAGTCAAAAATGAAATCTTAATGGCCCTGAAAAAAAATTGGCTTAATTTTTTTTTATACATTTCCTTTTGATTTGGGGGTGAAAAAAATCTATATTTCTTAATAAGCTTCACCCAAACAGAATCCCAATCAAAGTCGGCGACCAATCAGAACGAGAGAGTTGAAATTGAACCCCTCCCCCTCCGAACTCGCAGCGCCCTCTACTGGCCCTCCTTGTAAATGACTCTAAATATTTGTTTTGTGATCTAGTGTTAGACTCAGAGCATCATAAAGGTTGTCCCTAAAAAGTGCCTTTTGTTCACAGACACCATCTTGTAATCCTGAGTGCCCATCTCAAAAAATAAACAAAAAAAAACACAAAAAAATAAAACAAAAACGTCCCCTCCTTCAAACTTCTGTATTTCTCCTTCCGCGACTTCTTCAAAGCAGTATATATAGTACTAAAGGAAATCGGTGTGACTTAGTTCCTCTTTTTATTGTTGAATAATTAAGAAAACTTGTACAATTGTTAAAAAAAAAAGACAAAAAAAAACACGTTCTGTCTTGCTTTTCCTTCCTCTGTAATCTTGTCTTCTGCCTCTTTTGGACACTGGAGTAGTCTATAGTTGCAAAACCATCGCCCTTCCCCCGTGCCCCTTTTCTCTGAATGGAGGGGTTTTAAAATAAAAAAAAAAAAAAAGAGTAAGAAAAAAATGTTGTCTGAGCAGAATGCAGTTAGCTCACATGTTATTCTTGTCTGTACGCTTCACGTTGTATTCATACCGATCTCTTCAGCTTCTCCATTGAACAGTTAATGTACGTGAACAAGTTACGCCGGTGAGCTCTGGTGGGCCGTCCCGCGGGACAAGATGGGCGTTTCAGCTGCGAAAGCGATGGAGGCCGACCGCTGGGGTAGAGTAGGCGAGTTTTTGATCTATTTATATCTTCTTTTTTTTGTTTTGTTACCAAATTCGTTTGATTTGTTATGATCTGTTTGTATTGATGATGCACCTTTTGAATGGTTGTACGTGACCAGATATTTAATTTAAAAAGAAAAAAAAGTTCCTGTCGAGACAAAGCACCTTAAAAACGGAGTGGTTTCAGCCCAGGGAAAGCGACAGACATCCCAGCGTTACGAGCCAAACCCTTTAGACCAAAGTGACGCATGCCACACAAAAAAACAGAGCAAGACTAAAATGACCTTGAAAACTCACCAGCAAAAGCCGACTTGCTTCCTCCCACAAACAAAATATGCAATTGTTTCACTTTTTCCCGAGTCCGCGAAAGCCGGCGATTTTATTAATAACTGTAATAAGTGAAAGCCATAGAGACGGACACGTGTTTGGCGCTCTCATTGTCCCTCCCTGGTACTGACCGTCCATTTTCTTTCTTTCGTATTTACTTTTGTACTCGGGGCATTCGGATGCGTTTAGAGTAGCATGAGCCCTCGGCGGCTTCGGCCCTGCTTTGTGAACTCGTCGCGCGACGCCTGTCTCAGTCCCACACGCCTTCCAGAGCTCATGGTGAAATGCATGTGTTGATTACAATTTCTTTTCCATAATAAGAAAAACAAGAAAGAGCAGCACCTTTAACTGATTGAATAAAAGGATGTTCTTGACTGTAAAGATGCCTATGGTGGTGTGGTTATTTTCATCTTCAGCAAACTTAACTGTTGCTTATCTTTTCCAAGAAAGGGATCCCATGAAGCGGCCTCATTTTAGACCTGGAGATGCCATGGAAATGAATAGCATTTTATAACTCCATGTGTGTTTTTACACCTTTTTTCTTTTTCTAGTTATGCCAAGTTCTAAAATGTTTTATTGGATGGAAATCTTCAATCCTTATCCCGTAAACAACTGGAAAAGCCATGCGGTCTTCATCTGTTGTTGGACAATGTCAAAGAATTTGAGAAAGGTAGACCTGTATACATAGATTCCACATTTCGATGTGTCCGCCATCTTTATGAAACTCACGCGCACAACAAATCAATGCATTTTCATTGAAAATGTCACAGCGTTGCGTGTCTTATGGTTGTAGAAACCACCAAACTCTAACTTCCAGATGAAATGGGACAACGTTTCAGAGGTGAGAATGTGCCGGTTTGTGTTTTAATGTATAACTATTATCACAACTTAATGCTGTCAACATCATCTGCTAATGTCTATTGTTTTCTAACGAGGCATCTATGTTGAGAATCACTGGTTCAGTGCGACATTGATCATGCTCTGCTGTAATATGTTGATATATTCACAAACAAACCATTTTTGTTACAGCAAGTATTTATTTGATGTACTTTCTTCATGTTAAATTAACAGTTTATAAATAATTATTTAATGAATTTCACCCAAGGGATTGCTTCGGATGACAAACATCTGCTAAAAGGCAAGTAATCATATTTGGCGATTTCTTTTTAAAAGCATAAAAATATAATGTTTACAGAAGTTAGTTAAAGCACTGTGTGTGATCATTGGTTAAATAATGTAACAACAATTAAAAATGTAACAGAAATTGCTGTTTAGAAACAATTATGAACTATTAAAACATATTAGTACTTAAAATAAGTCCTTTTGTAAATATATTTTCTCCAAAGGGTTTTTTAACCATTTTAAAAATATTTATAATATATAACATTTCCGTTTATTTACATTCAACATTTTTTTTAATTGTGCATTCAGTCAAAAACTGCATAAAATCAGCATTTATGTGCTATTGAGGAAATTGGGCTGAAATGGTCCCAGCTGAGGCTGATCAGACGAGATCACTGAGCTCATACAGTCGTCGGTCGCTCTTACATGTGGTAAATGTTTTTATGATCGCATCCCTCCCAGTCCATGAGCTCTGAGCTCTGAAACCACAGCGAGATCTCCCGCTCCGCTCCTTCCACAGAATCAGAGGCATGGACCACATTTCTGAACGAATTGAACAGTCATGAAAGTCATTTCATCCATGCCACTCATAATACATGCCAAAAGTTTAGGGTTTGAACACGTCATGTACAGCATTGCAATAAGGTCCCATTAGTTAAGCCATTAAGTAGCATTAGCAATACATTCGATATAGTATTAGTTATACATCTTTGTTGAAGTAAAACAGTTCATTGTTAATTCATGTCAGATGTGGTCTATTACATAATATTAACAGAAAAAAACATTTGTTTTTAAAGTGTCAGTATTATATTTTTTCGAATATTATGTCTCATGAACAACACATTCACTCCCAACGTGTCACATATTGAGGCTTGGTCAGGACCCCTTGGTGTCACTTTTTAACACAGGGTACACCATTGATTTCAGTTGTTTGCCCTATGCGTCAGATTAAGGTGCTTTTTGGGATTTTATCTTATTCGCCGTATCGCCCAGAGTTAGATAAGTCCATACACACCATTCTCATCTCCGTGCGTACCATAACTCTGTCTGACGCACCCACCACTAGCCTAGCTTAGCACAAAGACTGGAGGTAAATGGCTCCAGCTAGCCTACTGCTCAATAAGTGACAAAATAACACCAACATTTATATGTTGTGATGTGTATAGTTATAGGAACTATTCTCTCATTCCTGGGTAATAATCAAGAAGCTTTGTGCCGTATCATGAGTGCAGCGGCACAATGATATTACGCAGCGCCTGAAAATAGGCTAACTTCCGTCAACATAACCAACGTGACAACCTGCTAGCACAGAGTGTGTGCTGGGGACTATTTTCAGGCGCTGTGTAATATTGCGCCGCTTCACTCATGGTACGGCAGCAAAGCTCCTTGATTATTACGCAGGAATGAGAGAATAGTTCCTAGCCATAATTGGTCTAGAAAATTTAAACTTTTCATTTTCCGTCGGTCTTAGTACACGATGTAACTCTACACATCACATGTAAATAGGAAAATGTTGCCGTTATTTTGTCTCTTTATGAGCAGTAGGCTAGCTGGAGCCATTTACCTCCAGTCTTTGTGCTAAGCTAGGCTAGCGGTGGGTGTGACAGACAGAGTTATGGCACACATGGAGATGAGACTGGTGTGTATGGACTTATCTAACTCTGGGGGATACGGCGAATAAGATAAAGTCCCAAAAAGTCAGCGTGTTCCTTTAATTCTTTGCATTAAGCAGACATGATTGGAGCAACTAACCCCATGCCTACCCTACACCTACCCACTTCTAAACAATATAAAACACGGAACAGGCAAACACAAGTACAGTTGCATGTAGTTATTGCTAAAACTAACCAAAAACAGTAACTCATGTTTCATTCCAAGTCTTCTGAAGTCATACTATATCTTCATGTAAAGAACAGAGTTGATCTTGATGTTTTAATCGCTGAAATGTTCCCGCCGCTCCGTGAACGCACTCATTCAAATGATACACCGACTCTTTAGCACCGCAATTGGTCACGAGACACGAGCAAGATCAGAATACTTGGAATATTTCTACTTTTTGAAAAAATTGTGAATAAATCTGCCTGTTATATCCTGTGTTTTAGATGATATAATACACACATGGGTAGGTTTAGCGATGGGGTTACTAACTTTTCAAATTGATTGCAAATAAAATGATGCTGGCTGATTAAATAGAGAATCACACTGAATCCAACATGTCATAATGGCAAATCAAAACCCAATATATAAATTTCATCATGACGATAAGATTCCCATGCCTGACTCGTCTGTGTATGACATCAAAGGTGTGTTAAAAAGTGACGCCGAGGGCTCCTGACCAAGCATCAATATGTGACGAGTTGGGTGTAAGATGTTGTTCATGTAGTGTGTGATATAATGTTGCAGACCTTTTACATTCACAAACACAGATCAAATTGCTTGACAAATAAAGTTGTCTCCAAAAAATAAAATCAATTCTGAACTGCCTAAACGAGACGTCAACAATTTCCGTCTCAATTCCTGTTACGCATCTACTTAACAATTTGCATAATGTCAGCCTATGGTCTTCATTGGTTGCTCGTCGTGAACCTCTCATGTGTCCATCGAATACCATGAATTTAAACACTACTCACCTTGCATAGGGGATCGCGGGGCACAACCTAACGCGGAGTTAGTTGTAACACACATGGTTTAACACTTTCCACACATGCCAGGATGACGAAACATTGCCATATCAACATTATTTAGAGAAAAAAATTGTGCCAAAATTTAAAAATCTCTGGAAGATATCACTGAACATTTATTTAACCATAGCAAAAGTACATTTCTTGCGTTAATTTTTCATCTCTGTTTTTTGTGTTTATTTAAAATAAGACAAATCTGATATTATTGTAATCTTATATCGGTTATTTAACAGTTGAGTTTGTTCTTTAATGCTGATCTAACAGCAGAAGACACTAGCCGGGGTTAAATCTCACTTTTGCAGATGGGGTGTGTTGTAACACTGTTACAATGAGCCCCTATTAGAGCTACGCTATTATAGTCTATACTTTTATGAATTCTTTTGAGAAAACATGAGAAAAGGTTGAATAATGACAGAGTCAATGTTCAAAAATTATTATTAATGTTTTTAACCATGCTGTATTTAGCGATGTGTTTGTTAATAATTGTATTTTTTGAAAAAATATTTTAGTTTGTCTTGGATATTTTTTTGAGTCCTGCACGGGAATATTGCTGAAACAGGTGAAAAACATCCTAATCCTAACTGTGTCGGATACGGGTCGGACAATGGAGAAACACGGGTCTAAAACAGTCATGTGCAAACGGATATATATAAAAATATATTGTAGATGTGTTCCTAAAAAATATATGCACGCTCTGTCTGAGCAGAATCTGCCTGCACTCTTCCGGATGGATCCTGAGGAGTTGAAGAAAAGATCTTATATTGGATAGCCGCAAATGTGGAAGTTCATCGCTGAGGAAGCACGCAGATAACTGTGGTAACAAACCCAGCAGAAGCAGTTCTATCGAACAGTTTTTATCAAAAAGGGGGCAGAACTGAAGGTGCCTCGTAGAGATGATAAGGACACGTAACCATGTTTGACAGCTTCAGCTGAAGTTGTCCTTGTGTTAATGGTCGTGTAATAACTTCTGTATGCTGACAATAAACATTTTAGTGTGTCTATAAATGCTAAACTCGGGTGTGTGTCGGGTGTCGGCTCTATTTTAAGCGGGTCGGATGCGGTTTTAAGCACTGTGGATACGGGCGGCTGCGGATTTACAAAATTGGACCCGTGGAGGACTGATATCAGGTAACATTTTAAGCTGTAATTTGCTCATGTTACAATGTACCCAACCTATGGGGCATGTTGTCACATTTCACTTCCATTCTTTCGGGGTAAATCAAGAAAAAAGGTATACACTATATTAATGAATCAAAACCACATTATTGTACTAGACATGTGGGAAATTAATGTGGAAAATAAATAAATACTCTGAACCCCAAGTGGATTTACACAAAGTGTTAGGTTGTGCCCCGCTCTCCCCTACTGTTTTTCGCCTAGGCATTTTCGGATGCAGCATGAATCTACGAACAAACCGTTTTCAAACTCTTTGAGAAAAGAACTGATTCTGCAGTGTATATTATGAGAAAATTAAAGTGTGTTGACCTTTGATGCATGTAAATCTATTGTATGAGACCTTCAAAACTAAATTTGGAACCTTTAAAATGGCATTATGGGGCACTTTAATATTAAAATTTTAAGTTTAAATAAACATTAATAGATGCTGTAGAAGTATGTTTCATTGTTAGTTCATGTTAACTAATCTAGAAAAAATCTCTTAATTTACTTTTTAAAATGTATGTCTTTCTTTCTTCAGTGGAAAAGTAATTAAGTTTTTTGAGGAAAACATTCCAGGATTTTTCTCCATAATGGACTTCAATGGCAACCAACAGGTTGAAGATCCAAATCAATGCAGTTTCAAAGGAAGGGCTTCAGAGGCTCTGCACGATCCCAGGCGAGGAATATGGTCTGATCTGGCCAAACCATCAGTCATTTTCATAAAAAAATTCAAATGTATATACATTTTAACCTAAATTGCTCCTCTTGCGCTGCTCTGCGACGTGCCAAGGATTGCGTAATCACGTCAGAAAGGTCACGCTAGACGTAGGCAGAAGTACCGCCCCCTGTGTTTACAAAGCGCACATGCGGAGACTAAAGCACTATTCGGACGGTAATTGTTTCTCACGTGGAAGTCCGTAAAAATTTATTTGCATGCCACCTCAGTGATAAAACTCCTGCTTTCGGATGGTGATTTATTCACGGTGGAGGAGCGAGTTTTGTGATCTTGCGTTTCAAATGCGTTTTACATTTCAAATGTTTATGTGCTTTTCTTCTTTTTATTTTTTTGAGCGGTCATGAAATTTATTACTGAAATGCTGGCAAGTATTTACAAGAACAATATAATTCAAGATTAGAAGCGCAACCATAAGGTGCTCTGCAGTGGTCAAAACGGATATAAACAGTGAATTTTTAAGTTATATATATTCTTGAAACCTCGGAGATGTAGATTCGCACGGCAATTAAATGACCACACGACCTTGGTGTTTGTCTAAAAACAGTAGGTAGTTTGTGGGTGGTGGAAGAAAAACAGACATTCTGGATTCGGACGACAATAAAAATCACAGACTAGCCCCTGTAAATGAGGAAAATACCTTATGACCCCACGAGAAACAATTACCATCTGAATATGGCTTCATACAAACATCCTTTAGCCAAAAAAAAGGTAAAACAACGAATTTTAAGTTGAATATGGAGTGTTTTTTTTCCTAAAGGATGTTTGTATTAGTCTTCGCACGATCGCTTTGTAAACACGGGGGCGGTACTTCTGCCTTTCCGACGTGATTACGCAATCCTGCACGTCGCAGAGCAGCACAAGATGAGCAATTTAGGTTAAAAAGTATAATAATTTTTTTATTTTAAAAGACTGATGGTTTGGCCAGATAAGACCCTATTCCTCGTCTGGGATCGTGCAGAGCCTCTGAAGCCCTTCCTTTGAAACTGCATTGATTTTAGTGATGTGTCGTTCATTTTGAACTAATTTGTGTGTTGACTGCGCATGCGCAACCTCCCATATGTTCTGTACAGGAAACAGAAATGATTAGTTCATCTCTCGAGTCTTCTCATTCGAGTCGTTCGTTCAAGTCCCCATAGGCTGAATGCAGAAACAGAAATGATTAGTTCATCTCTCGAGTCTTGTTCTTTTGTCACGTGACAGCCGTGTTGGATACAGAAATGAGTTAATTCACAACCTTCCTTACAAACAAGTTTTGTTTGTTTATTTCAGTTTTTTTTTAGCTAGTATAATAATTTATTTTCCTATGAAGCCTGTACAGATTGGGTTGGTCAGAATGGATAGGCTTAACGTTTATTGCACATATCTTCTGATGATTTTATAATAATAAATATATTACAACATGCAGTCAATAATACGACTGTATATGTTGCGAGACACTGAACCGGGAGGCGGTCATGTGAAAAAAGAACGAGACTCGAGAGATGAACTAATCATTTTTGTTTCTGCATTCAGCCTATGGGGACGTGAACGAATGCGAAGACATTTTTTCTGTTTCCGGTGACTGTCTATGGGCCTGGGACTTGATGAACGAACGACCCGAGACTCGAGAGATGAACGAATCTTTTCTGTTTCCGGACACAAGTATTAATTTACATATGAGGCTGTCACGGTGACAAAAGAAAGAACGATATGCTTCGGGAGGTGAGGTGAACGAACAGACTGCATACATAGCCTGAAGCAAGCTATAGCAATTCATTAATCATTTCTTTCTCAAAGTTTGGCCACGGCTGCATTAGCTTATAGTTTATTTTTGATTCCAAAAGTACTAAAAATGTGTTGAAAAATTTAACATTTTAATTAGATTCTGCTGAAATTAACGAAATGACTTCAATGAACGAGATTCAAAGATCCGAGTCAGTAAAATGATCCGAACTTCCCACTACTAATTGATTTGGACCTTTAACACTTCAATCAAGTCAATGATGTGGAGAAAAATCCTGGAATGTTTTCCTCAAACTTAATTTCTTTTCGACTGAAGAAAGAAAGACATGAACATCTTGGATGAGATGGGGGCGAGTAAATTATCAGGAAATGAACTAATCCTTTAAGTTATGTCAGCAAAATGTTACCAGATCTTTTTCTTGACTCATTTTTTGAATGTTACTGCAGTTTACAAGCATTTTTTTTTTTTTTCTGAGATGATAATCGGATGCAAATCCGTCAATTTAACAACATCAACCCTCTGGGGCTCTTCGGTCATTTCTGACCCGAATTTTTTTAAATGTTAAAAATCGTAGCTTCATCGGAATGGTCCGAAACTTGGTGACTTTATTGGTACTTGGTATATGAACACCCCAAAAAATTGGGGACAGGATTTGAAAAGTCTAAGTGGTCGTAAAAAAAAAAGTCACACTCAGGACCTTCGGGTCAAAAATGACCCCCATAGGAAATGAATGGAAAATGGCAAAAATATGAAAATACAGAGTTTTTTTGTGCATAAAATCTACAAATCAGCCAGGATGCAGAAAAAAAGCACTCAACAGTGAAGGGGTGAATCTCTAAAACATCAAGAGTGCAAAACAGACAAAAAAACTCACACACACACACAAAAACACAATTAGCATTTGGAATGGTATGCGTTAATTTGTGTGTGCGTGTGTTTATAAGTGTGTGTGTGAGTTTTTTTGTCTGTTTTACACTCGATGTTTTAGAGATTCACCCCTTCACTGTTGAGTCCTTTTTTACTGCATCCTGGCTGATTTGTTGATTGTTTGCCCCCAAAAAAATCTGTATTTTCATATTTTTGCCAATTTCCCATTCATTTCCTATGGGGGTCATTTTTGACCCGAAGGTCCTGAGTGTGACCCATAAATGAAGAACCCCGGAGGGTTAAATGTGTAAAGCTCATGCGGAAACAATATAGTATACTACTGTTTGAATATACCTTTTGTTTTAATTCGTTTTTTTAGTTTATTATTGAACAATTTAAAAAAAGAATATGAAATCTATAGTGTGCAGTGCACTAGTGTTCATAATGAGTGTGTGTAAATACCTGCTGATGTGGACGCTGAAATCTCCTCTAATAGTTCCAGGTGCGGCTTCAGCGGGGTTAGTGTCTCCCACCAGCATACGGGATGACCTCACTACATTATGCCCCTCCCACACCTGAAAACAAACCAATGAGAACTCCTCAATCTTCATGACAGTATTTCAAACAGTAGTATGCTACCTTTTTCTTCTTCGTTGCATTGCATGTTCAATGTTATTGAATTTAATACATTTGTGTGGATACTTACTTTTTTGGATGTTCATTAAATCACATTGGAAATCTAAGTGCATTGCACACAGCATGATACATTTAGTCAAATTCAGTAGGTTATCTGGTTTTTGCACTCTTATTTGAATGCTGCAGAAAAAGTATTACAGGTGTATGATATTCATAATGGGTCGTTACTCTACCATGGCGACTATAGGGCCAGAGGTCATGTAGTAGAGCAGGCTGGAGTAGAAGGGTTTCTTCTGCAGCGAGGTGTAATGCTGAGCTAGAAGCTTGTCAGAAGCCTGAAAAACACACCAATATATGATGTACAAACACGTCACACACACTCATGAACGCCCTTCTGTGTGAATCACGCACCTGCAGCATCTTCAGACCCACCAATCGGAATCCTCGCTGCTCATAGCGCTTGATGACCTCGCCAATCAGACGCCTCTGAACGCCATCAGGCTTCACCGCGACCAGCGTCCGCTCTTTAATGCCCGGGAAATCTAAAGCAGGTCAAAAAAGAAAAAATTTTCATGACTACACAATATTTTTCTGATTAATCATAAATTTGTTGAAAAACAAACAGCGCCATCTACTGCCCAATTGTGAAACGTACACACAAGAGTATCATTTTTATGACGTTTATATATATATATATATAAATAAAAAGGGGGAGGTTAATAGTTTAGATAAAAGTTTGCAAGTGCATATGAATAAAAAAAGAAAGATGTGCATTGATAAATCCTATATAATAAATACGGCAACATTTTGTTTAAAAAAAAAAAAAGATTTGTTCATTTTGATTTCATTGCGACTTTAAAATGATGCACTTCTTACATCATTTTTTATCTTATTTACATGCAAATTTCTAAATTTCACCATTTTATAAGCAAATGTAAAATTTGGACTACATCTATAACATCTGGATGCCTTTGTGTTAAATTGATAATATCAAAGCATTTATTATTTAAAGGGATAATTCATCCAAAAATGAAAATTAGCCCATGATCACCCTCAAGTCATCCTAGGTGTGTATATGACTTTCTTCTTCAGACAAATACAATCATTGTTATATTAACCCTTGTGGAACCTTATGGACATTGTCTTTTCCAGTTTTTTTTTTTAATTTGGGTTTGTGAACATTAGATAACTGCATACATTTGAGCACAGATGTGTATTTTTATTGGAATTTTACTATTTAACCCCCATTTCCTTTAAAACACTATTTTGCACTGGGGACACAAAATAGTTCCTCTCAGGACCTTTTGGCCATTTAACTATAACATGACGCAATCTTTATTAATAGGCTTTCATTCTGTTGGCAAGGCTTTAAAATGTACTTAATACATTTTTTGGTCTATAAAGCACATACTCATTTACTCCTGTTTTCAGCCAATTGGATAAATAATGCCACTAGAATTGTTTTGGTGTGGATGTCAGAAAGTGGTACATGTAATAAAACGTGTGTGTGTGTGTGTGTGTGTGTGTGTGTGTGTGTGTGTGTGTGTGTGTGTGTGTGTGTGTGTGTGTGTGTGTGTGTGTGTGTGTGTGTGTGTGTGTGTGTGTGTGTGTGTGTGTGTGTTTTTGAGAGAGAAAAACTCAACTCCAAATCACAAATCAAACAAAGTCTTACTGAAATCTCATTTTTGGAGATTTCAACCTCAAAGTTGTAACACAACTTGTTTAGATCCATGGCTTTGATTTTCTAGCAGTTTTAGTGTTCAGCATGTTGAACACTATAAAATAATATTTTACTTTTAATATCTTGTCTTCTTCAAAATGAGTCCAAATTTAAGTCTGCTCTTGTATTACATTTTTTTTTGGTGCTTTTTTTTGACATGGACATTTTTGCCAATGGACCTATAGAGACAGAGCGTATTTAGGCCACGCCCACACCAGGGGGGAAAACAATCGAATGCTCTCCATTGACTTTGTATTGCGTGAGGCTGCCTCCTTGTCATTTCTGCCTTATAACAAAAAAACAGAACAATGTCTTAAAGCTGATGTGAGACAGGGTGTACAGCAAACAAGCTAAACAACACAGAAGTAAGTTTTTATAAGCTGTCGACCCAAAAAAACGAGCGTTTAAGGAGACAAAAGTGGAGACAGGCAATACGACGTGAAGCTTCAGCAGGAAGAATGGGTCAATTTTGGGATCCTGACACTCAGTGTGCCTGTGTGTGCAGCAAACATTTTGTCACTGTTAAGTCAAACATTCAAATGTCAGTTTTATATATGATATTTCCTGTCGCTGATTACGTTAGTGGGCGTAGTTCTCAGTGTAATATAACATGTAACGATCTGTGTCCACTTCTGTGTCCTTAAACGCTCGTTTTTTGGGTCAACAGCTTATAAAAACGTCTGGGTTTTGTTTAGCCTGTTTGCTGTACACTTAGAACAATGTCTAAAAGCTGATTATGTGACTGTTTTTTTTTTTGTTATAAGACAGAAATGACAAGGAGGCCGCCTCACGCAATACAAAGTCAATGAAAGCTCAATGAAAAATATCTATATTTAACATTATAAAGTAAAGAATCTAGCTTTCGGCGGACCGTATAACGGAAAAAGCATAACTGGCGTGACGCCGGACATATCGTAATCAATTTGAACTGTGATTTCTATCTATAAAATAGTATAGTATAAAGCTCCGATTAGCCAGGACATTTTTTAATATAACTCTGATTGTATTCGTCTGAAAGAAGAATGTCATTTACACCTAGGATGACTCGAGTAGTGTTAGACGGATATATCTATATCTATTTTTAAGTGTATCGGCAGATACAAGGCTGCTGCGTTTCGCCGATATTTTTTTCCCTGCATTATTTACAGACAGGCGTCCACAGGGCAGCTCTCACCGTCTTCAAACTGTCTTGCTCTCTCTCCCTCGCGCATATTATTAAAATCAATTGAGAATTGACACGATGGTAAAAGGTCGAAAGACTGAAGTTTCACGTGGAGGAGCATTGGGAGATTTTTTCCTGAATTACCGCTGGTGTTGCTCTACAAGAGATTCAGTTAAGTCCACCTACACTCTAGGTGAAAATGGACTAACCCAGCAATTGGGTTGTTTTAAGCAAACATTTAACCCAACCGCTGGGTCAAAACAACCCAATTGCTGGGTTAGTCCATATTCAACCCAACTTGGGTTATTTTGAACCCAGCTTTTTTTAGAGTTTAACTATTAAATGACTAGGTTGTAAATAGTTTTAAAATTAAGTGTAGTACAGTCAGTGTGCACTTTATTATGCTGCTTGCTTGTTGATACTGTGTGCAATAGTGTAATTATTTTATTTATGCTTAGATATTCATTTTCACCACTGAACTCTTTTTTTTTCTTGTTCTACCTCACCTGTTTTTACTATTTTTTAAATATCGTTTTTTTTAGTTCAATAAATGTTCCTTTTTTAAATTGTAAATTTTAAATCGTTATCATTATGATCATTGTGTCATTTTTATGTTGTAAATTGAGCGAGCAAAAGCAGTATCGGCTCCAAATATCGGCAGCACGTATCGGTCATCGGCTAAGGCTGATGAAAAAAAAATCGGTATCGGCACTAAAAAAATCCATATCGGTCGATCCCTAGACTCGAGGGTGAGTCAATCATGGGATAAATTTACATTTTTGGGTGAACTGTCCCTATAAAAACAAACTGATTCAAGTGTCGACTTATTTTTATTCACTACACTTGCTTTGATATTTACTAAATGCATTAATCTGGCATTTTTTAAATCAGAATAACAATGTATTTTGCACTTTTTTTGTGGCCACTGTAATAATTTTTGGTATTTTAGCATTTAATTATTATGCATTAATTGTTTAAAAAAAAAAAAGTGTGATAAATTAGATCTCTTATACATTTGAAAACATGTTATTCTGAAAGTGAGTGTATGCTGTGCAGATGAATAAGATTTGCAGAGATCCGAACACATAAAAGGAAGAAACTTTATACACTAAAAGCTTCCTGTCGTGTCTGTCTCTCAATATTGGTCATTTAGCAGAAATCTGCATACAGACTGAGATCTCATCTGATATTATTAGGCAGATGCAGACCAATGGTGTGTATCGCCTGACCTGCTCTTACAGGAATACAGTCCATTTCTATAGAAAAGAAAAGGTCCTGCAAACATGACAGACACGCGATCGCTTACAGTCATTCCTTGAAGCTTTATCAAATTAAGGTGGCTGCACGCACGCACACACACACACACACACGCACACACACTCATGTGCTCACTTTGACCCCGATATGCTGCCAAGATGCATTCAATACAACACTCTGATTGGCCTTCAGACAGACCAATCACACACACTGTGAAGAGGAGGGAGTTCGAGGTCACCCACAGTTATTCGTATGGACTATATTACATTTTAAAATCCTCATAATCAGATGTGTTACTTTTTATGGATTACATGATTGCATATTATTCACACAATGACAGTAAATTATTCATCATTTATTTTAACCCTATTGTTTCATACCATTTGTTGATATTCGCAATGGCCACCGTGTAAATAAATGAGTGATTTTTTCATGTTTGTTCAAGTAATGCAGGGATTCCCAAACTTATTTTGTCAAGACAAACCCCCTTGACCAAAAATATTAACTTGGAGACCCCTGAGATTTTAAGCAAATGTTTCAATAATTTAACAACACATTTTTAGGTCAAAAGTAATATAAAAAGTAATCAAAAAAGGTAGTCCGAATATATTCCCTAAAATTAGTCATATAGATTTACGGCATGCAATTTGTAATAAGTAACGGACAAAAATAATAATCTGCCCAGCACAGTGTACTTTATATCTAGATAGATAGATAGATAGATAGATAGATAGATAGATAGATAGATAGATAGACAGATAGACAGATAGATAGATAGATAGATAGATAGATAGATAGATAGATAGATAGATAGATAGATAGATAGATAGATAGATAGATAGATAGATAGATAGATAGATAGATAGATAGATAGATAGAGAGAGAGAGAGATTAAATATTATATTTATATACCATGGTCTTTACATGCAGTGTTTTTTAAGTTTCTTTTAGTAATTTATTATGTGCTTTTGTCTTAGGTTTAACTTATATTTAAGTTTTAGATTTATTTACTTCCTTTTAATAATTTTAGTGCTTCAAATTAACTTTGGTTTACTACCAAGGCAACATTTCTCATTTTTCATTTAATTTTAACTTTTTCAACTAATTTTTATATTTTATTTCAGCTTTATTGCATTTAACTGAAATGCATTTAAGAGTTTTAGTTAACAATAATAACCCCAAAAAATTAAATCACCATGATTTCAAAGCAAAATATACAGTGCATTTTGGTGGATTTCAGGTTTGAGACGTGAGCATTTGTATTATTGTTTTTGATTTCAGTTTCAGCGCGTGATACAGAAAGCCATTGCCATTTTGACCTGTGCAACTAAATCTATTAAGTGCGAGACAATAACTTGCACGAGCTCCTAGTCATCACTCACCCATGTGAGGACGCAATAACACAATTAACCAATCACTGAGGACAGCTTATAGTGAAACTGAGCACATACTTGTATTATAGAAATAAATAAAAAAATCGATAAAAAAAAAAAAATAAGAGTAGCCAACTGATCATGTCAGATTGTTATACCATGGTATATTATTTTACAGCATAATATAGAACTTTTACAATATTCATAATCAGTGTTGAGGAGTAACTATAGTTACGTAATTTAATTACAAAATAAATTTATAACTTATGAAAAAAAATGAGAAAAAAATGTATAACTTATGAAAATAGCTTCAAAGGGAGTTACATCTGAATATTGTCTGTAAAAAGCTATACATGTTGAATAATATTTGTTGATTTGCCTGTTTTTGATTTGTACATTTAAAGGCTGTTTAGTAAAGTGATGCTATTCTGATGCTTTTGATTGGTTCTCTTGTTTGAATCTGCAACTTACATCAATCCACATGAAAGCTTTAGCTACAACCTGTCTGAGAGCCACCATGGCGAGTGATAAAAATGAGTTGCAGTGCTGGAAATGAGAAACGTTATCAAATGTAATGTTATTACTTTAATAAAATTGAATAGCTACACTACTTATTACATTTTAAATAGGGTAATTTGTCATCTGTAACCGATTACATCTCCAATATAACCTTCCCAACACTGTTCATAATGGTACATAATCGAGGTATTTTAAAGGGTTAGTTCACTTCAAAAATGAACATTTCCTGATATTTTACTCGCCCCCATCTCATCCAAGATGTTCATGTCTTTCTTTCTTCAGTCGAAAAGAAATTAAGTTGAGGAAAATATTCCATTTTTTCTCCACATAATGGACTTCAATGGCAACCAACAGGTTGAAGATCCAAATCAATGCAGTTTCAAACGAAGGGCTTCAGAGGCTCTGCACGATCCCAGACGAGGAATAGGGTCTTATCTGGCCAAACCATCAAAAAACACTCCATCTTCAACTTCAAAATCACTTAAATTGTTTTGCTAAAGGATGTTTGTATTAGTCTTTGCAAACACGGGCGGTACTTCTGCCTACGTCTAGCGTGACCTTTCCGACGTGATTACGCAATCCATGGCACGTCACAGAGCAGCGCAAGATGAGCAATTTAGGTTAAAAAGTATATAAACGTTTATTTTTTTCTTGAAAATGACCGATGGTTTGGCCAGATAAGACCCTCTTCCTCGTCCGGGATCGTGCAGAGCCTCTGGAGCCCTTCCTTTGAAACTTCAACATTTTGGTTGCCATTGAAGTCTATGGTGTGGAGACAAATCCTGAAATGTTTCCCTTAAAAGCTTAATTTATTTTCTACTGACGAAAGAAAGACATGAACATCTTGGATGAGATGGGGCCGAGTAAATAATCAGGAAAGAGAAATTAGTCATTAGAAAGTGAACTAAACAGCCTTACAAAATGTACCATGGAATAGCAATGATAATATCAAATCTAATATAACGGTACTGAAATTAATTTATCATGTATTACTCTGAGGTAGGCCTACTAACATGGTATATGTCCAAAAATAATCGTAGTAACGTTACATTTTTTTTCTAACGTTATTGTTTACTGTAGCGTTGCTATGGTATCATTCACAAATATGTTTTTTCCACGGTAAACGTTGGCATCATCATGGTTTGTTTTAATTTCCCCTGTCCTAAACCTTCTCCTTAAAGATAAATGTTTTGCATTAAAACGGTTTCTTCTTTTCACACACACACACACACACACACACACACACACACACACACACACACACACACACACACGGAGAGATGAATGTAAACAGACCTGAGTCACTGCTGAAGCTGCGCGCGTGTCCGTGTCCCAAAGAGCGCGTGGAACTCCGTGTGGCCGCTCGCGCCACATGATGGACGCCGAGGGCAAGTCTCACTGCCATCATATTCATTTCCAGGTCAACCACGTCTCACAACTTCACCGAGCAGCGCTTTTACAACTCCGAAAACTTAAGAGTGGTCCGACGCTTTAAACCCCCGGACCGTTGCACAGACACGCGCGCGCGGGGTCATTCACCTGACGGGTCAAAGTCAAGCGACCGGTCGCAGTGTAGAAGTTAATATGTGGCGTGCGCGTGTACGTGCGTGTCCTGGGAAGAAGAGACCCGCAAATTACAGCGCAATTACCGGTCACCACGTGCACAAACACGACCTCCTAATTAACACCATTTCCTGTCTGGAGACCAGTGAAAGACAGACGCACAGTCAAACGCATATAATACGTTTTTGGAGCTTAATTAACATTAAATAGTTTTTATTCTCTATAAAGAACATTATTTTGACCTCAGGGGACATTTTGTTTCAGCTGTTTTGTCCCCAAAGTGAAGTGAGGCCGAGAGACAAACACACATTAATCGATCGCTGGCAGGGAGACAACACAATAAATGTTAGTCTTTGGGGAACAAACACAACCAGAACGGACTGCTTTTGATCATTCCAGAAATCCCAATCCCGTTAACTGATGTTTGATAACAGGATGGGTGAATAATTTAGCCTTGATCACTGATAATGTGACACAGACAGCAGAGAAGGGTATTAAAAATGATTAAGTGACTGTTATTAAGAGAATTCAACTTTCAACCCAACTTTCCTCCAGCAAATCTGTCATGACTGACCTGATGTATGTCATGGACCACTGTAAAAGCGCTTTGGATGGCTCTAGGTCTGTTAAAAGCGCTATATAAATGCAGTCCATTTACCATTTACCACTAGAGGTCGCGGTTTACCTGCTTTACCAGTCGAGCTCTCGTATTCCAGCTTTAATGTGTTAAAGTTAAACTCGTGAAAACTGTGTCATTTGCATGACTGTATGTCTGGTTTTATGATTAGATGTGTCATTTTAAACGAGGTCAAGATTTATTGCAATTTAAATTCCACACACACACACTGGAAGAACTGGCCCCAACTTGCCTCACATGGTGATGTAAACAGTGATTTAACACTAGCATGAGAAGATTTTAGACTCCAGGTAACACTTTACTACAAGATCCCGTTCTTTCTTTCTATCTATCTATCTATCTATCTATCTATCTATCTATCTATCTATCTATCTATCTATCTATCTATCTATCTATCTATCTATCTATCTATCTATCTATCTATCTATCTATCTATCTATCTATCTATCTATCTGTCTGTCTATCTGTCTGTCTGTCTGTCTGTCTGTCTGTCTGTCTGTCTGTCTGTCTGTCTGTCTGTCTGTCTGTCTGTCTCTCTATTTATTTATTTATTTCTATCTATCTCTCTATCTCTCTATCTATCTCTCTATCTATCTATCTCCGTCTGTCTGTCTGTCTGTCTGTCTATCTATCTATCTGTCCGTCTCTGCCTGTCTGTCTATCCATCCATCCATCCATCCATCTATCTATCTATCTATCCGTCCATCTATCTATTTATCTGCCTGTCTGTCTACCCATCTGTCTGTCTCTGCCTGTCTATCCATCCATCTATCCATCCGTCAATCTATCTATCTATATCTATATGTGTCTGTATGTCTGTCTGTCTATCTATCTGTCTATCTATCCATCTATCCGCCTGTCTGTCTATCTATCCATCTGTCTCTCTGCCTGTCTATCCATCTATCTATCCGTCCGTCAATCTATCTTTCTATATGTATCTGTGTCTGTCTATCTGTCTGTCCATCTATCCATCTGTCTGTCTCTGCCTGTCTATCCATCCATCTATCTATCCGTCCATCAATCTATATATATCTGTCTGTCTGTCTATCTATCCATCTGTCTGTCTCTGCCTGTCTATCCATCCATCCGTCTATCTATCAATATCTATCTGTGTCTGTCTGTCTATCTATTTATCCATCTATCTGCCTGTCTGTCTATCTATCCATCTGTCTATCTCTCTATCAATAAAAGCAAAGCAAGGTTCATGAAGACATCGATGAGCAAGTTTGGTGTGGAGGAACTTGACTAACCAAAACATGTTCGTCCAATTACTGCATTCAGTCCAAATGCAATGATATAATGTCCCACCTGCCTGTCAGTGTATTTCCACACCTCCGCGCACCGGCTTACGCAGAGACAGCACATGTCATCAGCAGACGTCAGTCACCGAGCACAGCAGACATCTTTTATAGCTTTTCTTATGACATATGCAGATGCATTTGTCTGGTATCAGGGCACAGGGAAAAGACAAAACATAAACATGAAGCCAAATAAATATTAAGCATTTCTTAGCAATCTGCCATTTACAGTGAACATAGTCTAAATAGAATATATCACTATGTAAAAATAGCAGTATTTTCTTAGCAATAAGTGTAATAGTTAGACATTTATACTTCTAAATAGTGGCAGATACCATTTGAAAGGAAGATTCTAACCTTGGATTGATTTGCGTCAAAACTTCTCGCCACACACCTTACCCTTATTAACCCCTACCCCTATTACCACCATTACTACTGTAAACAATTCAGTGTCTTCCGTAATTGTCTCAGTCTCAACCAGACATCAGTGGGGGGAGTTGGTGTAAATAGCATTTGCCAAAAAAGTGGGATATTTGCACTTAAAAAAAATAAATCCAGTCACTGATTTGAAGTTGTTTGCTACATTTGTACCTGAAAATTGATTTGTTGATTGGTTTGGAGGGAATGTTTAACCACAATTAAATGGTGTTTAAAGGAACACGGTGACACTTTGGGACTTTAGCTTATTCTCCGTATCCCCCAGAGTTAGATAAGTCCATACACACCAGTCTCATCTCCATGCGTCCCATAACTCTGTCTGACGCACCCCCTGCTAGCCTAGCTTAGCACCAGCTAGCCTACTGCTCAATAAGTGACAAAATAACACCAACATTTTCCTATTTACATGTTGTGATGTGTATAGTTACATCGTGTATTAAGACCGACGGAAAATGAAAAGTTGTGATTTTCTAGACCGATATGGCTAGGAACTATACTCTCATTCCTGCGTAATAATCAAATAATCAACTATGAAAATAGTCCCCAGCACACACTCTGTGCTAGCAGGTTGTCATGTTGGTTATGTTGACGGAAGTTAGCCTATTTTCAGGCGCTGCGTAATATCATTGTGCCGCTGCACCCATGATACGGCACAAAGCTCCTTGATTATTATAGTTATAGTTTTAGTATTATAGTTATATTATAGTTAATTATAGAATAGTTCCTAGTCATATTGGTCTAGAAAATCTAAACTTTTCATTTTCCGTCGATCTTAGTACACATGTAACTATACACATCACAACTTGTAAATAGGATAATGTTGTCATTATTTTGTCACTTAATGAGCAGTAGGCTAGCTGGAGCCATTTACCTCCAGTCTTAGTGCTAAGCTAGGCTAGCGGTGGGTGTGTCAGACAGAGTTATGGCACACATGGAGATGAGACTGGTGTGTATGGACTTATCTAACTCTGGGGGATACGGCGAATAAGATAAAGTCCCAAAAAGTCACCCTGTTCCTTTAAATACAAATCATGTAGCCCTTGCGTGAGAAAACAAGACAACACATACCATAACAAAACAAGAAAGACAAAAGAATGTATTTCATTATAAAACTTTATTGAAGGTTTGTTTCTCCTGGATCAGGATGGAATGATATGAAAAAGATGTGAGAGCCCATCTCCGTGGAAATCGGGAGAGGCCAATAAAACCAGACATTTAAGAGAAAGAAAAATTCAGTGCTCTGCGTTGCACCCCTTCGCTTTAAAACCATTCTGAACTCCAGCAAAATGCGTCACTCAACAACAGCCCGCAGGAAAGTCCACACGACGGCGTCTTGAGATGCGTTCGTTTAACTCTACGCCACTGCATTTCAAACACCATCTGTTCATTTCAACAAAATAAGTGTGCTTTCGGTTACACCAGTCCTTTTAAAACAACACGCAATTGGGAAAGCACTGCTCCGATTGAAATAAACGCAACAGTGGAACCCAAACCGCAGCGTCTTTACCCGCATTTTGGACGAGTTTCTCGACAGCAGCTGTAGAACGTCCACTTTGGCCTCTTGATCATTGGCAACGTGTAAAATCTAGCTGAAATAAACATAAAACAAGCTGACGATAGATAGCCCTGCAGCTCTCAGAACTTTTTCGCCGCCACTGAGATCACAGGCTGGCCCGTGGCGAAAGGCAATACATGACCACTGAAGCAGTGATCCGTGTCCTTCAGAAGGTGGGCCGTGGTTTGGCTGTGTGGCAGGTGTGATGTGCTGCTATAATTTCAACGTCCCCGGTGGAAGGCTTCCATTGCACAGTCTGTAGAAGCGCAGGTCATTCACGATACGATACACTCCCTGAGAAAACGACGGCAGGTCCTGTGAGGGGTGGAAAAGACGGAAAAAAGGAGACGTGACTTGCATGTTAAAACATGAAGACGGTTCACGCTGCATGACCGCACCCCATGACATCATCCAACCTAGGTTTTGTGAATCTGACAAAACCTGGATTAAAATGTCTTGCGCTTTAAATTCCAAAGAGAGAGAGAGGAAAAGGGAATATTCAGGGTTCCCACTCTTTCATGAACACCAGATTCAAGGACTTTCAAGGACTTTTTAAAGCACCTTTTATTTTAAATCAAGCACAATAAATATGATAAAGGTGGGTGTGTTCCTGCCCATATATCAAATACCTACTGTCCCTGTGTCTATCACTAATGCAGTAACGCTAATGTGGCGTTCACACCGGACGTGATTCGCACAAATAATTTGCTCTAATCGCGCGAAGGTGGATGCTTGAACATTTGGAGTTTACTCGCTTCAGTCGCGCGCGAATCGCGTGTGACATTCACTGCACAACAGACGCGAATTCGCGTCATGGGAGGGGCTTCTGCCAGCGGCTCTTCTCGTTGAGAAATGGCTGACATGGGCTGTGTTTACATGTCTTTTTTTGTTAAAATTTACTGTTAATGTGTGACAAAACGTAGTTTTAAGACTTTTTTCAGGCGATAATGTAGTTGTTCAAAGCTCTAATCTGTGGTTTATTTATATAAAGAGTGCCTATTTGAACATTTTATCTGGCGTTTTCGGAGTTGTGTTCCCTGGCAAATCGTTTAGGCTGAGGGCAAAGTGAAGTTTCATTACTTTTTTATTTTTAGGCTATCACTGTACGATACAGTTGTAACATTAGCCGACTAGCACGGACTTTGAATGTTTGACTGAATTGTTTGCTTTATTTCATGTGTAGCTTATTATACCTTTTACTTATACTTTTGTATTATTGATCATACATAAACTTGCATGTAACAAAAAGAGACTGTGTTGTGTTTCATGTCATTTAATGTTATCACAGTGATAATCATATTGTCTGAACCAGATATTAATATACAGATTTTCTCCTCATTGTTGTCACTACTAGAGCAAGCTCCTGATTGGTTAACGCGGCGCGAAATATCCGCCAAAGTTCAGATTTTTCAACTTGAGCGATTTGCGCGAATCGCGTGTTCAAAATGCTCAATTCGCGTCATTCGCGCCGCCTCAATCGCGCCGCAGAATGCCATTTCGCGTCTCTGCATTGACTTAACATGTAAATTCCTCACGTGAATCGCGTCCGGTGTGAACGCACCATAAGGCATAAACTGACAGCTAAAATACAATTTTACAAAATTCCTGCTTTTAACATTTATTTCACACTAGTTTTAGTTTTCTTTTTTTATAAATCATTACTTAATTAAAACATCAGAATATAGAGATAATATTGTATACATGAATTTTACAATTAAATGAAAAGAAATGGACAAGTTAATTGTTAGGCATTAAAAATATGCAAAATTATTTATAAAATCACCTGTACATGTACCTTTTTAAAAATCAATTTGAAAGCTTTTAAGACCGGCACACATTTCACATATAAAATATTTCACATATTTAACACCATTTCAAATGTTTACGTGCTTTTCTTCTTTTTATTTTTGGAGCGGTGATGAAATATTGCTCTTGTAAATACTTGCCAGCATTTCAGTAATGAAAGTCTAGATCTTTAAAATGTATCCAAATTACAGCAAAGCGCAACCGTACAGTGCGCTGCAGGGGTCAAAAAGGATATAAACAGCGAATTTAAGTGATTTCATCTTGAAAACTCCGATATGTGGATTCAGACGGCAATTAAATTACCACAAGACCTTGGTGTTTGTCTAAAAACAGTAGGTCATTCCCCGGGGATTTTTACGCGGGTGGTGGAAGAAAAACACTGACATTCTGGATTCAGACGGCAATAAAATTACAGACTAGCCCCTAACAATGATGAAAATACCTTACGACCCCACGAGAAACAATTACCATCCGAATACGGCTTTTGACAGTAGATGACGCTTATGGAACAGCAGAAATATATTGAAATAGCTTCCTCCAGTAATGCTGTTTTGTTCTGGCTTTGGCAGCGCATGAAGGCCAATTTTTTGTAATAAAACCATGCTACTCTAACAAAATGCTTTATTCAAGCACTTTCAAGGACCTATGTTTGTTTTCAAGTACTTTCCAGGCCTTGAATCCATGTGTCTGAAATGCAAGAACTTTCAAGTACTTTCAAGAAGCGTGGGAACCCTGGAATATGCATTACCTTTCACAAGATTTATAAATGTTACAAAAGACTTCTATTTCAAATAAATTCTGTTCTGTTGGACTTTTTAAATTCATCCGTTGAAAAAATATCAGCAGCACAACTGTTTTCAACACCGAATGATCATAGAATGATTTCTGAAGGATCATGTGACACTGAAGACTGGAGTAATGATGCTGAAAATACAGCTTTGATCACAGGAATAAATTACATTTTACAATATATTCACATAGAAAATCACAAAATTACTGTTTTTATGATCACATGCAGTCTTGGTGAGCAAGAAAAAATGGTGAACAATTACATTTGCAAAGCTTGGCTAACATGACAGCCAGAAAACGTCTCATCCCTTCACATCTGTAAAAAAACCACTCAAGTTAGAGATTAAATCACACCGGTCACGTTCACTCACCCTCTCTGGCGTGAAGTTTCGGGCGAGCGTTGTGCGTTGGTGTGGGTCGATGCCTTGGCAGCCGTTGAGAAACTCCGGCAAGAAGGACGAGTAGAACGCTTGGAAATCCACAGCCGCCATGTTGTAGAGCGCCAGCGTGATGTCATCCTGGAGGAGGTCGTGACTCTTGTGCAGGAGCACTTGCAGAAGGACATTAATGAAGTGGAACAGCATGGAGTTCCGGAACAGCTTCTGAAATACACACACACACACGACCACCAGTGTTAATTTCGTTGACAAATAATTTACATCATAATTTTCGTCAACAACCTTTTTTCACTGACGAAAACGAGACAATAACTATATAAAAACTAGTGTTGGATGACTAAAACTATGACGAAAACCTGTCCTTTTCGTCAACAAATAAAAACGAGAGAAAATGTTAGGGAGGGTCGATTAGGGAAGAGATCCAGTCAGAACTGATGTCCTGTGTAACAGATGCGCACATTTGAGTTGACCGTGCTGATCTAACGGCTGGAAAACACGGCTCATCCCCAATCCAGCGCTCCAGAGCGGCTCACAATCAATGAATAACACACATTTATGCCAGCCAATTGTTTATGAACTAATGCTGATGAATAATGACAATGTTTACTTTACCATGTTTATATAGTAATATGTTTTAGACGGTTGTAACAATGCATATTTTATCTCCCTCATCTGAACTTGAAGCATCCTGCAACTGCAATATACATTTCAAAATAAGAGTCCCGGTGTATTTCGAGCTTGTTTATAATTAAAAGTCACGCATTAGATATACATTTTTTGTTACACAAACTATATTTAATTTCATTCCCATTTCATTCATAGTCAGGAGGAAAGACCAGTATTTGACACACATTCAATAAAGTATCAGGGTTATAATAGTTCACTAAAACCATCAAAAAATTCTTCATTACTTGAAATTAAATAAATGTTAACTGAAATAAAATAAATAAATAAACAAACTAATTTGAAGCTTTAGCTTAACCTTATATGGCCTACTGACTAAAACAGGAATACAAAGTTATAAAAACTATATACGGTAGATGTTTTTAAGAAACAAACAAAAAAGTTAATTGATCTCTCTTTCGTGTATTTTTAATGTCAAAAACAAAATGATGTCAAAATGTCAGTTCAAGTGACAGTCGGTTATGTAATGCTTAAATGCTTAATGTATTACAATTTAACTAAACTCATTAGATTTTAGGAGACTAAATCTATGATATTTAAATCTTATGATATTTAGTCGACTAAAACTAGACTAAAACTAAAAACAATTCAGGTGACTAAAATATGACACAAACTAAATGGCATTTTAGTCAAAAGACTACGACTAAAACTAAATCAAAATTTGCTGTCAAAATTAACCCTGACGACCACACATCACTGACCAAACCACAGCACACAATTTGCCCTTTGATTACACCGCCCTGCATCATATTTGCTAAATGAAATCCAATAATTGTTTCATGCTCATTTTGGGGTGCTGATTCCAAAAATTGCTCTAGCGCACAAGTATTATTGGTCTTGTATTATCCATTAAACCACCGAAAAAAAGTGCCACAGATTCTCATCTCCCTCAGAGGCGGCATACAATCAGCTGATTTTCACATGCATGACATTATTTCATGACTAATCCTGGTTTCAAGGCTAGAATTATGGCCAGTGGCAGAAGAAAATATACACATGACCCAGATGTGTTCTGCTACATCTGTGGCTGATTTACTACATCCAAACGGCAGAATGAATAATGAAACTTGTGTTTATGTAGTTCTTTGACATTAAATGGAGTATTTGGCCATATTTTAATTGCCACAATATGACATTTTTTGCCGCTAGAGGTCATTTATTCAAGACAAAGGCGTAGCTTGATGACACCTTGATTAATACATAATATATTAAAGCTTTGGTTTTTCCATGGTGTCTATATAAATAAATATATATAATATATATATATAAAATAAAACCAGAAATCAAGGGTAACACGGGTATGTCATTGATAAGCAACGCACAGACACGGTCCGTGTCCTGCTTAAAATTGCTTGTTTCTCTGGATTTAAACATTCGTGGAAGTCAACAAAATATATAACATAGTTCTAGTGGTATTTGGATATTTCAATCCAAAAATCATACATACTGTGCTTTAAGCTCTATACAGATACAGCAGCGCTGTCAACGTTAAAGCATGTGATTCATTCAAAATCCTTAACGCATTAAAATAATTTAACGCAAATAAATTACTGAAGCACGTGAATCGCAATTTAATCGCACAAAAGGGTGCGATTAAAATGTTAATCTCTCATATTATATATACATACATACATGCATCAAGACAAGAGAACGCGCTGTATGTCAATGTCCTGTCTGTGTGGCTGCGTCTGTCAGCTCATTGGGACACCCTGACACACACACACACACACTCAACACACAGACGGACTCGCGCCAGTCAACTCACACAGTGTTGTCTTTTGCTCTTGAACAAACAATAACAACAACACAGAGAATTTTGCCAAAATGCCAGTTTTGTCGAGTATTCTCATATTAGGAGTCTTAAATGAGTTAAATAACGTCTTAAATGAACTTGAGAAAATGAGATGCGCGGGACAGCGCGTCAGATGCGCGTCATGTTTCGTCAGCGGCCGATCTTAAAGTGACAGGAGCACTGATGATGCCTGTCATTAATGTTCATCACAGAACAACGGGAACAGAGAAATTTGTAGCTTTAATGATGATTTATCTATATTTAATTTATTATTTATGCAGTTCAGAAAGGTGTTTGATAACTTTATTCTATATCTGTGTAGACTATGTCTAACAGGGAAGGCCACGTGTAAATATAATATTTATTATAATGGGTTTATGTAAAGATTGTTTTAAGTTCAAATAAATTAAAATTTGTTTTTTTAAAGCCTAATAAATGTTGAAATTGGGAGCTTTCAGTAATACTGTAACATAACGTCATTTATGTTTCATAGAGACATTATCAGTGATACTGGCCTTCATTTATAAAAAGATGTCATTACAACACATTTAAAATATACTGTCTTTAAATTGTTTCTTCATTAATTTGGAGAGGAACTGAAATACGATATCAAAATATTAAAAACTTGCGATTAATCGTGATTAATTACAGAACAAATGTGATTAATTAGTAAAACATTTTAATCGATTCCCAGCACTAATAAATATATGTACACACACATGATGGAAGGTGTTCACATCATCAAATGAGATAATATTGCACTTTTTTGCTAATTAATATTTAAAAGCTGCATTATCTTCACTACATTCAATAACCTGATTTGAGCAAGTGTACGCAAACATCAGTGTGTCTTACCCTGTGGTACAACTTGTGTTTGGTGTTCAGGACCTCCAGGTAACTCAAGTTTTGTTTGAAGATGTGAATATCCGGCTGTAGGAAAGACTGACCAAATGCCTGCAAATCAAAGACACGATGCTCAGACACAAAAATCACACACACCAGCTCTACTATTTCATATGAATCATATGTAACGAGATTCTGGTAACAACCAAATAATATACAGCTATGTGGAACATGATTTTTGGACCAATGAGATTTCAGGACCAAACATCAGGTTTATTATTGACAAACGAAACTGAAATTGCAACTATTAAAAACGTTTCTGTTAATTGTAATAAAATATAAAATATTAGTTGAAAACACTAAACAAAAAATGAAATGTTGACTTGGCAATAAACTGAAATCAGTCGAAGGACTAAAATGATTAACTGGAAATAAATAAAAACTAAACACTGAAATAAAATAAAAAAAAAACTTCAATAGCGATATATAAAAAAAAAATATATATTTATAAAGAGCACAACAAAATTACTAAAAATGTAACTAAAATGAAAGCTTTTAAATTTCTTATTTTTAGTTAATTAAAAGAAATATTAAAACTATAATAAAACTAAAATAATATTGCCAAACATAATAAAACAAAAATTGTAACAGTCAAATTTCTTTTTGTCCAACAAAATGACTCGTCAGGGCATAACCTCTCTTTCATGTGGATCGAAGTGTATTTCCTGATGGTTAAGACATGCATTTATGCGTGTGCGCTCGATACCTGCATGGCAGCAGTGAACTGCGCTTGGTTCTCCATGGGCTCTTCCGCTCCGGTTCTCTGGACGCTGCTCAACACTGAGCTCTTGAAGAAGAACCTCCAGTTCTGATGAAGAATCTGGAAGAGCAGCTCAAACATCTCAGCCTTCACATCAGGACAGGAACGCTGCAGGACACAGACATGGAGATGAGATTAAACAGCTTCCACAAAGAAGAACTTTTAAAGGAACAATAGTTGCAATAATCTTTTTTTTCTCTATTGTGACGTATGTCCGAGTGAAGCTGCTTCTCCACAAAAAAAAAAAAAGGGCTGAACTTGATTTTGCCTGGAATTGGAAATTATGTGCACTGATAAATCATTTATAATAAATACTATAATATTCCATCTTTAATGTACCTTTAAATCACTAAACTCTTTGTTCTGCTAGACAATGATTAATGTTTGTCTTGTAAATGCTAATGTATTAAATGTTCTGCTACACTCAATTTTTTTTGTAATTTTTACAGGAAAAAAAAAGAAAAATGCTACTGTAAAAACTAATAATTGGTTTACTGGCCGTTATTTTACGAGACATGGTCAAAAACTGAATGGTTTAACATCATGCATGTCATTTTACTGTAAAATATTGTCAAATTCACAGTTTTTGCAAGTAAAATTGAATTGAAAGTCCCAGCGAGGCACTTCACGCATTATATTTTGTGTACATTTCTTTTCTTTGTATTGTTTCTGTTATGAGTGTATTTTGGGCTAATTTTTTTTTTGTTTAATTTTAGTGTCATGTCACTTTATTATGGTGTTATTATGGTAATTATCAGTACATTGTTAAAAATTAGATTTTGGTATATTAACCTTTCACACGCAAGTTTAAAATATTCTGGCTGACCCCCAGAGCGAGTTTTTCAAGGCGACTGTAATTTAGAACGTATCACTTTATTGTTTCCATGGTGACGCATCACTGCTTGTCACAGGGATGTCATGGTACCAAAATTCCAGTAGTCGGTACCAATACCATAAAAATTGTACGGTACTCGGTACCACAGCTAAATGTTTTTTTATTTAACTATTTTAAAAAAATATATTAAATGTATTGTTTATTATTTATGATAATCATTATAAGTAAATAATACAACCATTTAAAGGCTGTATGCTGTTTAAAAGTAAACATTGTTTATAAATCACGAAAAATAATCAACCATCTAGGTATAATTATTATTATTAGTAGAGATGTATTATTATTACATATATAGCTAAATCTACATTAGGCTACAACAGTAACCTGATATATTCTGTTAATTTTTAATTATTTAAACCCAACTTTACTTTTGACGGATTGCCGTGAAGACCCTTGAGTGTCTGTGTTCATGAGATGAAAGTTTTCTCAAATGAAACGGTAAATTCTCATGAAGGGACGGTTTATGCCTCTGTGTCCTCATATAGTGACACACGGCAGAGACTACAAAGATAGCGAGCGAGTGTAACCCGCGCCTCTGCGCCCCGTCATTCACACAGAGACGCAGAACATGGAGGAGTAATATTTAAATAGTATTTTGCAGTTTAATATCCACAAACACTAGTATATATTGGGCTACAGTCTGGATCCCTGCGCTTAGATAAACACGGAAGCGACTGAACGCAGCTGCGGGTACCAAATATACTCAGGAGTTGGTCCTACCGGAACTACAGAAATGCTGATATCGTCACATTTTTATAATTTCAGTACCGACTTGGTACCGAAGTACCGGTACTTGTGACATCCCTATAATACACAATACTCTAAATGTATTGTTTTGTTAGTAATTATGCATATTTAAATGTCTGAAACCTAAAATACACATTACGTGGTAGAAAACACTAAATAGGTGTGATATATAACAAGCACTGAGCGCGTCTTTCTCTGGCTCTGCGCCAGCCAAAGCGCAAAAGCACATTTGAATTTAGCAGCTGATCACGTGATGCACTGCCCTTTCTAATCACACCAGTGTGATCGTGCGCCCCAGGGACAAGCCAATACTGATCACACCGGTGTGATCATATTCGTCAAAGGATTATCAAATCACAAAAGATACGGTAATGAGTAGTAAACTGTATGTATGTGTATATATATGGCAATTTAATGTAAATCAAATTAATGTCTGCTGGAAAATGAATTTTAACTTTAAACATTTTGATGTTGGGTGTCTTTTATTCATGGCTCATACCTCGGCCACTATTGGGTAAACCTGGTCCAAACAAAGACTGAGGATGCTGGGTAACAGAGGTTTGAAGGTCTGACCAGGCTCTTGAACCACAACCTGAGACAATAAACCAAAGATGAACAGCATGTTTAATCCTGTAATGCTTGACATATGAAATAAAAACCTTCAGAGAGAGAAAAAAAGTTTAGCTTTTTGAGTATCATACCTGATCCATCAGGCTTTTGTGGCTCATATAGCCTGATATAATGAGAATATGGAGCTCAAAAACAATTACATTTTACTCAAAGGCCCAAACTGAGCAAAAATATGCTATTTGATGCAGGTGGTCAAAAAGATAGATGCAATTCTAATAGCTTTTAAATGAAAATCTTACACAAAATGCATATAAATATCAGTTGTCAGTCTATATCTCCTAATAACGTCTTAGTAAAATTATATTTAAATGCTTAGTTTTATGATCAAAGCTCTTTAAAACATAATGCAATGCAATACAATGATTAAGAGATTAACAAGTTCCTCAAAAGCCAGATGGATCATAATTGATACTCGCATTAACATTTTTCTAAAATATTTATGGATAACCAAGTAAACGCAAGTTTTTTTAGTCCATCTTAAAATATTACTAACAATTTACTTTTACTTTAATGAAGATTTCACAGCAAAAACGACCTGAAGATAGTGCTTTTACTTGCTAGAAAAGTATAAACTACCAGTCATACATAAGGCAGTTTTATCATGATAATTTAGAGGCCTTAGACGTGTTTATCATAGATGACACAGTAGGCTTTATAGGGTTAATAACCACTGAAACTCAAACACAAACTGGTTTTAGTTTCTTTTACCTGCAGAATCTTGAGAAACTTCTGAACCACTCTGGAGCCCGAGCTGCCCTCCTGTAAGATGCTCACCGCCAGCTGATCCCTGAGGAACATGAAGATCAGTTAGCATCAACATACGCAGTGACACATGATCGATTAGCCAACGTTAGGAAGCCGAGGTCACCTGGTGAACATGCTGAGGAAGGTCTGAATGATCTGCTCTGTGAAGGCCACACCCATCTGCACACGCAGCGCTTGAAACAGCGTGAGAAAGAAACTCAGCATCTCGTCTGTCACATCTGAGAGAGAGGGAGAAAACATGCAAGCAATACAAGACATCAGTCCAATGATTCCTCAGCGAAAGATCATTAGGCAGTCGAGAAGTGGAGGTCATAAACAGTGATGTTGTTAATGAAGAGATTATTTTTTCACCTGGCTGCTGGATGAAGTGAGGGAACAGTGCGAGCGTGACCTGGACAGACTCCTGCAGGCTGTGGTAACAGATCTGACGTGATTTGGTGGCCTCTCCTGATATACTGTCCACCAGATCCTTCAACACACACAGAGTCTGCTGGATCACCGCTTTACCTGAGGGACACATTATTATTTACATGATCATTTTTGAAAATACTTTAAAAGGAAGAATAACTGATAAAAAGCCTTGTCCAAAAAAAAAAAAAAACAAAAAAAACTACCTTACATATAGAAGTAATCTATATATAAATAATTAATAAAGTTCAAAAGGTTTGGGATCGGTAATATTTTTTCATATTTTTAGGCCGCATTTATGGTTCAAGTGACCCAATTCCGATTTTTTCCTCTCACAGATCGGATATGATCCGTGAATGTGTAAGCAGAATAAAGGCATATAGATTCCGATATTTTCTAAATTGGTTTTAGGCCTCATTCATACGTGGAAAAAATCTGATATGAATCGTATACATGCATTTGTTTGCATTTGCAAGTCGCATGTCATTGAAAAAGCGGCGGTGGTGAAAGACATCAAACTCAGGTGGACACCAACCGCAATCACATGACTCTTTTCAGTGCCCTGGCTACAACAAGGCCTCTTTTTCCTTCGCCTTAACCCTCAAGCATAACAGCCCTTAATCCCGTCCTCGTGGACACATTTGGGCACGAAGGTCACAAGTGTGATTTTTTATATAAATGTTATATCACCATCTTTGATAAAATTAATTCTATCAATTTATGCCTTTTTTGAATGATTTTCGGGGTATAGAGACAGAGCGTATTTAGGCCACGCCCACACCGAGGGGGAAAACAATCCAACGCTCTCCATTGACTTTGCATTGTGTGAGGCTGCCTCATTGTCATTTCGGACTTTTAACAAAAAACAGAACAATGTATGATCTGATGAAGCTGATATGTGACAAGGTGTACAGCAAACAAGCTAAAAAACACAGAAATAAGTTTTTATAAGCTGTCGACCCAAAAAAACGAGCGTTTAAGAAGACAAAAGTTGATACAGGCAATACGAAGTGAAGCTTCAGCAGGAAGAATGGGTACATTTTGGGATCCTGACACTCAGTATGCCTCAATATGTCTATATGTGCAGTAAAGATTTTGTCACTGTTAAGTCAAATATCCAGATGTCCGTTTTATATATGATATTTCCTGTCGCTGATTACGTTCCTCTCTAGTCGCCGTAGTTCTTAGTGTAATATGACCCGCGCGCTCTGTCTGCCTAATTCCACTTTTTTTGTCCTTAAACGCTCGTTTTTTGGGTCAACAGCTTATAAAAACGTCTGGGTTTATGCTTCTGGGTTTTGTTTAGCTTGTTTGCTGTACACTTTGTCACATATCAGCTTTTATACATTGTTCAGTTTTTTGTTATAAGTCCGAAATGACAATGAGGCAGCCTCCCGCAATGCAAAGTCAATGGAGAGCGTTTGATTGTTTCCCCCCCCAGTGGGCGTGGTCTTCAGATTATGACGCGTGTCGCTCTGTCTCTATTAATGAATTTATTTACCTCTTAAAGTACCATATTTTTTATGTAAAATATGCCTACTTTTTTTTTTATTTAATATTTCTTTAACTTCAGTAAAAAAACATCTTGTGACATCTGGTGACCTATGATGGCATTCATTTCTTTTTAAAGCCAAAATATCCATAGCCACTAGATGACAATAGAACTCAATGACTGCAAATGGGCTGAACTCTGTAAACCAATGTTTTAACTATTTTTTTCTTTTTTTTTTGTTATTGCCCAGTTATTGGCTCATTTAATTTCTTTGTGTATGCGTGAGTGACTTTTTTATAAAAAAAAAAGACTAAAACTCACTCTGTTATAGGCTCATTCAATGCAATGCTTTTGTGGATGTGTGTGTGTGTGTGTGAGTGTGTGTGTGTGTGTGTGTGTGTTTGCCACATTGAGAATGTTGTATAGACTCACTCCTTCATTTGTGTGTATGTATGATCGGCATTGTGTTGGATTTATTGATTTTTATTGGACAAATAAAAATAAAAAATGCTCAGAATTACATTTTTTCCATTCATTCCCATGGGTGCCCTTTTTTTTCAAGCACTTAACATTGTAGAATCGAGTCAATTTTTGTGTGTGTGTGTGTGTGTGTGTGTGTGTGTGTGTGTGTGTGTGTGTGTGTGTGTGTGTGTGTGTGTGTGTGTGTGTGTGTGTGTGTGTTCAGGTGGCAAATTTAGAAAAAGTAGCAAAGTCTTGTACCGCTCAGATTAAGGAAAGTATTAAAAAGAATAATTTTGCCTCATTTGTCCAGAAGATGGCTTTAGGGTTAAGAGACCAATGTTCTGCTGGCCTTTAAAGATGGTGTGTAAAGAAAAAAGCTTGTAATATAATTTTGCCTTATGCTCACCAAGGCTGCATTCATTATCAAAACACAGTAAAAACAGTAATGTTGTGAATTATTACAATTTAAAATAAAATGTTCTATGTGAATGTGTTTTAAAATGTTTATTCCTGTGATCAAAGCTGGATTTTCTGCATCATTACTCCAGCCTTCAGTGTCACATGATCCTTCAGAAATCACATATTGAGAGTGAATCCATGTTGAATGGGACACTTCTTCCCAGTCATATCAACGGCAAATAGTGTCCAAATCAACCTGAAATTACCTTCTATATATGCAGTCTATATCTATATTGGTGCTGGGCATCGATTAAAAAAAAATTAACTAATTAATCTCACTTTTTCTGTAATTAATCGCAAGTTTTTAATATTTTACGTTTTTAATATTTTGATATTGTAATAATTTCAGTTACTCTCCAAATTAATGTATAAACAATTTAAAGACAGCATATTTTAAATATGTGTTGTATTGTCATATTTTTATGAATGAAGGCCAGTATCACTGATACTAAAGTGTCTATGAAACATTAATGACGTTACATTACAGTATAACTGAAAGCTCCCAATTTCAACATTTATTAGGCTTTAAAACAAACAACTTTCAATTTAAGTGAACTTAAAACAATCTTTACATAAACCCAAAATAATAAATGTTATATTTACCCATGGCCTTCCCTGTTATACATATACAGAAATGTAATAGTTATCTTTCTTAACTGCATAAATAATAAATTAAATATAGATGAATCATCATTAAAGCTAAAATTTTCTCTGTTCCCGTTGTTCTTTGATGAACATTAATGATGATCATCAGCGCTCCTGTCACTTTAAGAACAGCCGCGGATCTCACGCGCTGTCCCGCGCATCTCATTTCCTCACAACTCTTTAAGTTCATTTAAGACGTTATTTAACTAATTTAAGACTCCTTATATGAGAATACTCAAAATCCTCTGTGTTATTGTTTGTTCAAGAGCAAAAGAGAACTCGAGATATATATATATATATACACACACATACACACAATATTTGACACTGCTATCAATAAATAATATCAATGTTCATCTGTTGCTCTTACTGTTGGGGTGATGGTTGGGTGGGCGGGGCAGGAGGCGGTACTGCTGCGTCAGACTGCTGAGAAGCCGCGCGTGATTGGATGAACGGCTCGGCCACTGCTGCTCCGCTTCTGGTAGGCTGGGCCACGGCAACAGCAACATGTTAGACAGAGCTCGACACACAAGGACGTGAGCCTTGAGGGGGGGAAAAAAACAACAAACATTACATCACAAACAAATACAGAAGGATCCAAGTAAAAAACTGTGCCCCACTATCAGACCAATATAAACCCATGCGCACACGCACACACACACACACACACACACACCTCCTGAGGTAATCTGTGGTTATGATTCTCTGTGATCAGGTTGAAGATATTCTGCACCGCCGGCAATGACACCAGGAACACCGGTCGCACGGTGGTCGACATGGAGACCAGGAGATGGCACGCAGATAACAGCAACTTCTCTGGAACCTGTGACACACATGGAGATCAGGCGGATTAGAGTTTATCAAAGACGAAGGAGGAAGAATAACTGGTTAAACAGAAGATGATCTAATCTAAAAATCTACTGTAGACCACACAGCAGAAAGAAACAAGACCAAAAATAAATACATCGTTTTGTAGATTGCTACTACAAACCTTATAATGAAGACGCCATAGAGGAATAAATGATGACAGTGTTTACTTTATGGTGTTTATATTGTTTATATGTTGTAGATGGTTGAAAGAGTGCATATTTTATCTCCCTCATCTGCTTGAATGAGCAGCTGGAAATAGTAAAGCATATATATTTCAAAATAAGAGTCCTGTGTATTTCAGGCTTGTGCATGAGGTCTCTGCGGAACAAAAGTGGCCGTTTCTAAATTTGTGGGTGTTTATAAACCATGCAATGAAAGTGATCCCTTCACCCGACCCCACCCCTAAACCCTACCCACACTGTGACGTGGGCAAATCAGGTAACGCAGTGAAAAACGCCCTCTGTTCATGGCCTTTCCCACCGATCTATATTACCATCCTGCAGAGACCTATACTTAGGCTTGTTTATAACGCCATTGACGGAATTAGTTATGTTATATACGGTAGAGGGCGCTATTACACATCTTCTGAAAGAGCACAAAACAAGCAAAAAAAGTAGCAGAAGAAAACCAAAAGCATTGCTTATGCAAATTATAGTCTGTAGTCAGCTTTTTGTTTAAAATGTTTTATTTTATTTTATGAAACCTACCCACATTTAAGTGTTGATCAAAAATTAATGCATGAAGCTGGAATAAAGCAGGGATTTAAAAAAGAAGGAACAGACAAGCCCTGACTTCAAAACTCTGTCTTTCTTTTGATATATTGCATGTTCAGATATTCATATATAAAAAAATTCTGGGGGCCATGAAATTGTGAAAATGATCAAAAATGCTGGCGGGGAAAGAGTTTGAAGTCCCGCATTTTAGCAGGAAATCCTTTTTAATCCAATCCCCATCACAGAAAGGAAATGCTAAAAACATTAACACATTCAACCGGTTTTACTAGCACTGGCACAATAACCTGTTTATTATGGAAGCTTGTTTCTGCCACAGAATAAAACATTAAAATCTCATAATTCTTTCTATTTTCCTCCGATTTCCAAGTTTATATCTCACAGGAAAGCAAGGAAAGTCTGAATATTTTTCCTTGCAAATGAGAGTCAGAATTTTGCGATAAAAAGTCACAATTGCCTTTTTAATTTATTTTTATTCCATAGCAAAAACAAGCTTCCATAGCTTCCTTGGTATCAGCAAAATCGACTTCTTAAATGATATCAGTAGTGCCAATATCAATACACGTATATATTTAATAAAACATGTCTTCAATATTTTAAACTTGAAATGACTATGTTCTGCTTTAAATGTAGTCACTCATAAAAAAAAATCAAGTGACCTTGGCATTGATGAGAGGGGTCGTGGCGGCCATGCTGGACCTGATGAGATCGACAAATTGCGTTTGATCTTGTTGTCGCTGAACCTCCCCGCAGAACTGAGCCAGCCAATGAGAATACGCCTGCAGAGCGGCCAGTGACTGTGCGTGGCTGCAAAACAGAGACATTTATTAGGTGTTATTTTAAAACTAACTGACATCAGAAAGCACATTGAACAGTGTTTGTGACTGCTTACACATCTATAAGATCTGGTTTCAGCACTGAAGGAACAGCCATCTCTACATCGTACAGGCTGATCTGAGAACCGTAACACGACACTTCCACCAATCTGAGAGGAGAAATTGCCAAGGATTAAACATCACATTTCAGTCAGTTATTTGCATTTGACCAAATTATATTTCAAGCTATTAATTCCTAAATGAATATGCATATAACTTCGACACTGTGTTGGCATCAACAGGGAAATACATTCCACTTGTGAAAGTAAAACCAAAAGCTTTGCTTTTTGTAAGGCTTGGTTTATTTTTATCTGGACAGTCTTCACAAGTTCACAGTTAAATGAGTAATCATTTGCTTATTAAGATAGGGTTTACCCTTAAGTAAGAAGGGTTTAAAAAGTATATTAAAGGGGTCTTATTATGCTTTTTGTTTGTTTAGCTTTCTTTAGTGTGCAATGTTTGAGCATGAAAAAAGTCTGCAAAGTTACAAAGCACAAAGTCAGTCCTGAGAGAGTTATTTTCTATTTCAGTGCGCACTGTTTCTGAACTTCCTGAAACGCCTCCACTGTAGTCTTGAGTTTTCTTCTGGAGACAAACACGTCACAATATCCCTCATTTAAATAATTCCTGCCTAAGGCATACGCAAAATTAAGATGTGAGGCCTGGTTAGTAGCGTTTTAAAACTTTACGGTTATGGTAAAGGCCGTGATATTTCCAAAACCAATCACACACACTGATCCAGCCGGCCAATCAGAGCACATTGTGCTTTTCAGAAGGATGGGGCTTCATAAAGACAGGAACTAAACAGAGTGTTACTGACAGACTGAGAAGAGAGGAGCTGCAACAGACAAATATGTGGAAAATAATGTGTTTTTTTATATAAAAGGGCATTCATAAATGATAAGGTTCAAAATGTCAAATATCCCTGTGAAGCATACTACATAACACAGCCAAAGACAGAATTAATGATTGAAATGCCTATTTTCTCAGGCATAAACCAACAAAAGCACAAATCTTTGCAAAGACCGCTAATAATATGAGGTGTAAAAACATAAGCAAATACATAAGCGAGTCCATTAAGTACACAGATAAGGAGGTAGTGTTGCTGTTAAATGAGGAATTGCGAATCAGGAACTGACCTCTGCACGATGGCGAGAGCGTCGTTAAAGCGGGCGGTGAAAACGTCCCCTGTGAAGAACTCGGCAAGGCGTCCCACGGCCTGCAGCAGAGAGCTCAGGTCTCTGAGAGCACAGTGCAGTCTTCTGCAGTCGGCCTCCGCTGTGATGTTCAGCCTGCGACCTGTTCACACAAACACAGAGCGAGAGAGAAAGAGAGAGAGAGAGAGAGAGAGAGAGAGAGAGGTGTAAAACCACTCAACAACAGCTGACAACAGCTCACAAGCCACATGAGAACAGAACAGCCACAAAGCACCATCAGACTGAACATTACAAGACCATATACTAAATACTTACTCAATAGGTTGAGAGAGTAAGTGTTCAAGCAATCGTTAGAAGGTACACTACTGTTCAAAAGTTTTGGGTCAGTAAGATTAAAAAAAGAAAAGAAAAAAGAATGCATAAAATTGACCGAAAAAAAGTGTCAGCAAGACATTTACGCATCAGTTTCCACAGAGAAAATGAAGCAGCACAACGGATTTCAACACTGATAATAACCATAAATGTTTCTCGAGCATCAAATCATTATTAGAGTGATTTCTGAAGGATCATGTGACACTGAAGACTGATGCTGAAAATTCACAGGAATAAATTACATTTTAATATGTTATTTTAAATTGTAATATTTCACAATAGTACCATTTTTACTTAGCTTTGGTGAGCATAAGAGACTTCTTTTAAAAAAAATCTTACTGCCCCAAACTGACTTACAGTTCATATAGAAATTCCTATTTTATATTTCATCTTGTCTGTAGTTGTACAGCCTTAGTCAAATGAGCCTGCTTACATGGGCTGATTATTATAGTCTCAGGTCAAAAACATAAAATTCCCCATGCCATGGCAGCAAAATATTTGATAGAAGGAAGTCTGATAACAAAAGAAGAAAAGCCTGAAGAACAAGGAAATTTGTCAAAGATATCATATTTCCATCAAATCCCCCTTTACGTTTCAGTGGATTAAGACAGAGAAAACGGCAACATTTGGATTCTGAGCGAAAATGAAACATTATCATCTTGCATTGAATTTTTCAATCAGCTTGAGCATTTTGGGAGCGCGTTTTCCAAGACAAAACGTTTACCCAAAACAATGCATCTGGAACTGCATTTGCAACTAAAAGTGTCATGTGGTTGTGCAGCTATATAGCTACTATCTATAAAAGTGCTGGATATTCAGATTGTGACCATGAAGAGAAACTCACTTGATCCTGATCTCACGATAAACTGCTGCAGCCCAAGATAAATGTCCAGATCCTCCTGGAGCACCGGAAACTAAAAACACACACACACAAAATCATGCTCATTATATACTTATCATCAATGCCATTTAACATGCAATTAATAAACAAAAAAGGAAAATTAAAGGGTAAATGCAATTAAAACAAAAATATTAATAAAATATAACAATTATATATCCACACACACTAGGGGTGTATACTAAAAGTTTCTTAAAGGGTTAGTTCACCCAAAAATGAACATTCTGTCATTAATTACTTCCCCTCATGTCGTTCGACACCCGTCAGACCTCCGTTCATTTTCAGAACACAAATGAAGATATTTTAGTTGAAATCTGATGGCTCTGAAAGGCCTCCATTGGCACAATGGCACGGTTCACTCTCAAGACCCTTAAAAGGTACTAAAGACGTCGTTACAAAGTCCATCTCACTACAGTGGTTCTACAATAACTTTATGAATCGGCGAGAATAGTTTTTGTGCGCAAAAAAACCCTAAACAACGACTTATATAGTGATGACGATTTCAAAACACAGCCTCATGAAGCTTCGAAGCGTTATGAATCAGTGAGTCGATTCAGCAGTTTGAATCGCCAAATTTCAGCAGTTTGGCGGTTTGACACGCGATCCGAATCATGATTCGGCTCATTGATTCATAACGCTTCGAAGCTTCATGAGGCCGTGTTTTGAAATCGTCATCACTATATAAGTCGTTATTTAGGGGTTTTTATGGGCACAAAAACTATTCTCGCCGATTCATAAAGTTATTGTAGAACCACTGTAGTGAGATGGACTTTGTAACGACGTCTTTAGTGCCTTTTAAGGGTCTTGAGAGTGAACCGTGCCATTGTGCCAATGGAGGCCTTTCAGAGCCATCAGATTTCAACTAAAATATCTTCATTTGTGTTCCGAAGATGAACGGAGGTCTTACAGGTGTCGAACGACATGAGGGTAAGTAATTAATGACAGAATTTTCATTTTTGGGTGAACTAACCCTTTAAGGATAAAAAAAATTATCTCTGCTAATGCTGTAAACCATATAGGGAGCTCTTACTTGCACATTCGGTACAGGTTCGGCACAGCAGTTTTACAAAATAGTTTTATTTATTTTTATTAAACAGTGTTCTACTGAAAAAATTATGTCTGTCCTTAAATGAATTCAATTACATCTAAAAGTTTCTTAAAGATAATGCTGTAAACAATATAGGGAGCTTTTACTTACACATTACTGTAATAGGTTAACAACAGAGCCCAAACTATTAGCCAAAATTCAGTCGCTATTTATTTTTATATATAATAATCAACACTCATAAGCTTCACATAAGGCTGGTTTTGCATGAACTTCTAAATCTAATTATAATTTTTTTTTCTCCAATTCGATGTTGAAATATAATCATTTATACACAGTGGCTGTCATTTCCATGACAGGTTTATTTAAACGTACATGAAATAAACAAGACATCACTAACATGTTCAGTAGAATATAATGAATATATAGGCTAATAAAATGCATATATTTAGTGAAAGAGTTGATATCTCTAGTGAACTAACAGCTGTGGACACTGAATGACTGCCTGAGGTAAATGTGATGCTACGTTACATTGTTTACAAGCTGTGAGCGATTACACGACATATAGGTTTCAGTAAGTTGTAATGTATCCTCAACATACCTTAAGATATTAATTCATGTTTATTCTTTAGGCAGAGATGATCGCGTTCACTCGCGCGCCGCAGCTTGAACTGACACGACTATCACGATCAGTCAAGTCACATTAAAGAGGCGGCATTTATCGTTTGAATTTCATGATAAAATGGACTGAATACTTAATATGTTTGTGTGGGAACTCGAAGTATTAAAAGTATGTTCCACGCTTAAAACAAGCCGACTGTTAAAGATTGCATTCTGAACCGTTGGGTGCACACGCGCACCGAACCGAAAGCCCGCATTCATATACAATAATGTACATAAATAAACTGGGCTTTTCTAATTCATTTGATTAAACATTTATTGATTGACAGCTCTAATACTCATGTGGATTACAGCAAAATTTGATTTAAAACTGTAAATCCTCCATAAATGCTTTGGATTTCACTGAGACTCACCTAAATCAGATTTGCTTCCATATTAAACACTTATTAAAATTGCCAATGGAGAGTTCATTGTTTTCAGTACAAAGAGAGAGAGAGAGAGAGTGTGTGTGTGTGTGTGTGTGTGTGTGTGCATGTTCGCCCACTCATATACACCTACCAGAACAGAAAAGGTCTGGGACGGCAGCAGCTCCATTACCCTGGCAACCACTTCCAAACTCTGACGCAGGTATCGTTGCCATTCCGTCTGTTGCTATAGAGACCAGAGGGGAAAGAGTTCCCGAAAATTCAGCAATAACACTTTATGCTTTCGCTACTATAACCATGCGTGCTTGTTTGATTGATTCTTACATCATCGTCAAGCGTCTCATCGTCGAGTTCTTCTAGTTGACTCTGGTTTAACCTGAACTGGATCCTGTTAAGAACTTCACGCAGCAGCAGAACTAGAGCATCTTTATACCTGCATCACACACAGACACAGATTACAACTATGGTCAATGCCTGAGCAACCTATATAAAACAAACTCAATTCACACAAACGTTCATTTGAGTGCACAGACATGTACCTGTTAATGACACTGTCTCTGTCAGCCAGTCGGCTTCTGATCTTGGTGGTCAGGTAGTCCAGGAATATACTCCAGATGTCAAGACAGGCGAGGTAACCCTCGTGACTCGGCTGCAACAAATTAAACAGACGTTTAAATGAAGAGAAGATGCACAAAAATGTTTACTTTAGGGCTCAATCAGTGGTCATGAATTGCAATTTTTTAGTTTATGTTTCCTGAAGTACATCAAAACCGGTCATAACTTTCAAATAAAAGGATATTTTCTTCCCTGATTTTAGCCCTCTTAAAGGATTAGTTCACTTTTAAATAACCTTTGGCTGATAATTTACTCACCCCCATGTCATCCAAGATGTCCGTGTCTTTCTTTCTAAAGTCGAGTTTTTTGATGAAAACATTCCAGGATTGTTCTCCATATAATGGACTTCAATGGGCTCCAAACGGTTCAAGGTCCAAATGACAGTTTCAGTGCAGCTTCAAAGGGCTTTAAATGATACCAGACGATGAATAAGGGTCTTGTCTAGCGAAACGATCAGTTTCTGCGAGAAACCGAGCAGTATTTATGCTATTATTTAACCTCTTATCAGACAAACGTGATCATCTCTGAGCTCCGCCAAAACTTCCGCTAAGTGAGGTCAAAATATGAGCATGGTCATAGATGTATACGTAGATGCCTCATTAGCGCTTGCACGGATCAGTAGAATTAGGCATCTACGATCGATATATCTATGACCAGGCTCGTATTTGACCTCACTTAGCGGAAGTTATGGCAGAGCTCAGAGATGATCACGTTCGTCTGATAAGAGGTAAAATAATAGCATAAATACTGCACGGTTTCTCGCAGAAACTGATCATTTCGCTAGATAAGACCCTTATTCATCGTCTGGTATCGTTTAAAGCCCTTTGAAGCTGCACTGAAACTGTCATTTGGACCTTGAACCGTTTGGAGCCCATTGAAGTCCATTATATGGAGAAAAATCCTGGAAAGTTTTCATCAAAAAACGTAATTTCTTTTCGACTGCAGAAAGACAGACATGGACATCTTGGATGACATGGGGGTGAGTAAATTATCAGCAAAAGTTTATCTAAAAGGGAACTAATCCTTCAAAAGTCACCATGAAATCAAAATGGACAATTCTTGTTTAATTAGGGAATATTGCAGTACTTATTATTTATCAGTGCACATTAGGGGTGTAACAGTACATGTGCTTGTCCCGAACAGTCACGGTTCGGTACATACAGTCAGACGACGAATCGTCAGTCCATCACAAATTATCCACACGCCAATCCAGAAGGGAGCGCACACGGTAATGCAACGCTGCATTTTACTGCGCAGCATTGGTCAACATATCAATTAGAGTAACAACCATTTCTTAATTTTTAGAGGGGGGGCATGTAAACAAGGGGGCCTAGGACCACTCATGAGAACACATTTGGGGGCAGTCATGGCCTAATGGTTAGAGTCAGACTCGTAACCCGAAGGTTGTGGGTTTGATTCTCAATCAAAACCGGCAGGAAATTATTGAGGTGCCCTTGAGCAAGACACCCAAACCCCAATCGCTCCCTGGGCGCCGCAGTGAATGGCTGCCCACTGCTCCAGATGTGTGCCTACGGTTTGCAATGTGTGTGTTGACTACTCACTACTCCTAACAACTCACTGACTTAAATGGGTTAAATACAGAGGACAAATGCAGAGTATGGATACTTTGCCTTCGCATGTCACTTTCACATCAAAATAAATGAAAAGAAACCTAGCATTGGGGATTTGTTGCTTTTTCCTGTTTTACCGAACACATATCGAGTGACCTCAAAACCGAGGTACGTACCGAACCTTGACTTATGTGTACTGTTACACCCCTAGTGCAAATAATTAGTTATTTTCAATTCATGTGTCCTCACAATCTTCAATCAAAATAACTTCCTCTCCCTTTTGCAGATAATCTTCACAACCATCCAATCAATTCCCCATAGATCAAGGAAGATTTGATGTATGCAACAAGCTCGTAATCATGACATTTGTTCTTGTTTGAGAAGCAATTTCACTCAGATATGTGTCACAATAGGGGACAAAAGACTTCAATTAAACAGTTTAAAGGGGCGTGTGCCCTTTAATGCCGAGTTCAGACTGCACAATTTTCCAACTCGTCGGACCACTGCTCTTTTCACACTGCATGACTATCTGTGGTAGCATTCAGCCACTGCTGTGTTCACACTGCACAATGGATTGGCGACAAGAGGTTTCACACTGCATGACTTTAAAAGAGGAAGAATCCCCGACAGCCCTGTCCCGTCCGCAAACTACGTTTCACTAGCAAGCACGTGTGAAGTGACAAGGAAACAAGACTGGAGTTCTCGCGTGAGACTGGATTGGTTAAAATATAGACTGCAGAAAGCTTGCGATCCAAATTGTCTGTGCACTGATTCCCTGCAAAAATTTGAAAAAGAAAACAAATTATGGCGAAGGAAATGGTTGGAGACACAGGGAGCATGAAAGGGTGAAGCGCTGAGCATTGTAGCCAATCACAGGCGTGTTTCTGCACTCTCACAGATGCTTTCATAATAACCAACACAGAGCAAACATGATGGAAATAAGAGATTCATTGAGCAGTGTAGACAGAGTCTTTGATTATAACGAAAGTTTTGGCGAGAATGCAGAACTTAGTCACTCGTGTTGAGCTGAAGTGATTGACAGCTCCAGCGATTATAATATGAGTTGACAGTTTAGTCACAGGCTTGATTTACTGATGCATAAACGATTTTGAGAATTCATGTACAGTCTGACTGAGAAATCACTGATCACAGATCAGGCATTAGAATTAACATAGTTAGTTACATGTTGTTACATTACTGTCAGGTCCATATCTTAAAGGGTTAGTTCACCCAAAAATGAAAATTCTGTCATTAATTACTCACCCTCATGTCGTTCGACACCCGTAAGACCTCCGTTCATATTTGGAACACAAATGAAGATATTTTTGTTGAAAGCTGATGGCTGAGAAAGGCTTCAGATAGGCCTCCATTGGCATTCAGTACATTCACACTCCCAAGACCCATAAAAGGCACTTAAAACGTTGTTACAAAGTCCAGCTCACCACAGGGACTCTACAATAATTTTATGATGCGACGACAATTGTTGAAAAGGCTCAGTAAGTTGATCGTGATTGGTGAGTTGGGAATTATTGACAGCCGTAGCTTAGTCCCGCCCCCAAGAGTTTGACGCACATTATGTTCCGCTTGAAAGCTGTGGAGGGCTCGAGTGTATTCAAGCTATAGATGAGTGTGCGTAACTTTAAAAGTAAGTTCATTTTTCACCTAATACAGTCGTTAACCTTGGTATTTATTGATATTTGTGTTGAGTTTACCTTGATATTGGTGTATTATGTGTGAAAACGTTCTGATGTTCAATATCCATATTTCTGTGAAGCTAATGCTAGCGATATGACAGTGTTCACTATCTTTGCACGTGTGGTCCGACACACGCGGTATAATTAAAATGACAATAACTCATTTTCCATGTTTACTTTAGTGTTTACACTGTACAAATGCCAGTAAGCCATATTTATGTGGATTGTGAAGATTATATTGTTTGAGTAGTTATAAGATGATCATCACGTGTACATTAATAGTCTATTGATTACATTTCATATAGTCACATGTCAGGTTTATTAATTTGATTTAAATGTTTATCATTTATTACTGTAAACTGATTATTTATATTTCTGTTCTATTGTAGAAACCACACAAACATACACGCATTCAAAGTCACATACAACTGTCAATGCATCGCATTGAGTATGTCAGCTGGCTTGAACCTTATTAAACAACAGTGATTGGACTTTTGGACTTTGTGCATTCTTACCAATGCCCTGTGATGATCCCAATTAAGCCAGAACCAGTCAATACAGTCCTTAAACCTATCTAACAACAATATTTTTTGTGCGCAAAAAAAAAAATCAAAATAACACCTTTATCCAACTTGTTATTGTCTTCCGTGTGTGCCTCCACGGCGCATGCGCGAGAATATGACGTAGCGCCGGGGTTCGGGAATCCATGAAATGCTCACTTTAGCCCGATTTTGAGCACTACGCCGAGACCTAAAGCACGATCAATGTAGAATTCAACAGCTTAGACACGCGCGTCTTCCTCTGCTTGTAAACAAATCGCTTCTGGGTCATGTGTCCGAACGCCAGATCTGCGTCATATTCTCACGCATGCGTCGTGGAGGCACACACGGAAGACAAGAACAAGTTGGATAAAGGTGTTATTTTGACTTTTTTTAGCGCACAAAAACTATTGTCGTCGCATCGTAAAATTATTGTAGAGTCACTGTGGTGAGCTGGACTTTGTAACGACGTTTTAAGTGCCTTTTATGGGTCTTGTGAGTGTAAATGTACTGAATGCCAATGGAGGCCTATCTGAAGCCTTTCTCAGCCATCAGCTTTCAACTAAAATATCTTCATTTGTGTTCCGAAGATGAACGGAGGTCTTACGGGTGTCGAACGACATGAGGGTGAGTAATTAATGACAGAATTTTCCTTTTTGGGTGAACTAACCCTTTAAAGTAAAAGTCTGTTTGCAAAGCCTGCGCCGAAATTTTACCAAAGAATAAACAGTGAAATGTACCGAACAACATAGTTGAAAATAAATAAGCACTTTCCTAGCATTAGGATCCTTTGGAAGGTAATGTTATTACCTTCTCATCTCACCAATGCACCAGTGGGCAAAGATGCGATGATGTAGAAGTAGCCGTTGACTATATTGTGACAATTGGAGTCATTTTCTGAGCTAGGTTTCAATAGAAGCTGTTTTTGAACTAGCAAGGAAGTTGAGATCTGAAACTAACAGGATGTTTTAATAGTACAATGACCTCTTATATGTCAAAAGATCAATGAAACTGATGTCTCATTTCATGACCCTTTTAAATGTTATTCATGTTAAAGCTTTAATACTGAACATGACATTACCGATGAAGCCGCTGGGAAGAGTACAAAAAAAGCATCTTCTAGTCTAGTCAACAGAAATTCAACTATTACCAAGATAACAATAATGAAAATGTGGATACTCAAACATGGAAACAACAAGGAAAGTTTGGGTAATCAAAGCACAGGAAAAGGAAATATCATTAGACATGAATATGGCATGTTAGAGTTGGTGCTTCCAGGAACATTAAATGAAGGCGTTTTACCTGGTTAAAGGTGTATTTGAAGAGCAAAGCTAGAAATTCCACTAGAGGAAACTGGGCGTTAGATTCGATCCTCCGCAGATGAACACTAACAAAAAGCCTGAGGAAATCTGTGAACTTTTCCACATAGCTGAGAGAGACAGACAGACAGATGGAGAGGGTTAAAAAGCATCAGCATCAATGAGTTAAAATGTTTGAAGCAAGTGCATCAATCCCTTACCTTTCATCTAATTCTTGCAATCTGCTTTTGATAGTGTGCGTGTTGGTGTGCGAGTGTGTATTTGTGAGTTTTTGAAGTAGGTAGAACGTCTGTTGAAACATGCGCAGCAGAAACTCCTCAAAGTCCACGGGGACGCAGTTCTTGCACATTAACTCGTTAATACAGTTCATGGCCATGACGCCCAGCCTGGCGCGATCGGATTGGCCCACCATCTGACCAGTCCTGCCGTGTCCACCGCCGCCATTGGCTGGGAGATTTCCAGGGGCGGAGTCGCCGTTCGAAGTGGGCAGAGGTTTCGTTTTGATTGGCTGCTGGCATCCAAAGCGAGCAAAATGAAAAATAGAAGCCAGGAGGGATGGGGTGATAGAAGTGGAGAGAGGAATCCAGCTAAAGAGATGAGCCAAACATTCCAGCGCTAGTAGACACAGAGCCGCACTTTCTGCTTCGAGGATCATCTGTGTGCTGTTGCCCCCTAAAACACCTACAGAACATGACAAGAGACAACAATTAATACAACAATCATTTACTGGCAAGTTTCAACTAATAACACAGTTTTGTGGTTATCATTATTAGTTGACGACCCACATGGCCATTGGTTTTGTTAATAACCCACATTTTGTTAATCCCTTTTGAAAAAGTGTTTGCTCCAGTATTGTCAGATGATTGAACTTTGAGCAATGCTTCCTTCACATGCTATCAGAATTATTATAAATATAAGATTCCTTGTAAGAAATTGGACATAAAGGCCATTTTGATACCCAAGTTTCCAAGTTAGGCGTGCCATAATGGTGGAGGGGACTGGTATTCATATTTTTTTCCACAACAGCTACATCGCCTTGAGTAGTGCATATTTACATATATGAATAATCAGTTGAAGCACATTGTATGTTTTATACACAGCGAAAATAGCATGTATGAGACCAAAATTTGGTCACAGATAGTACAGTGCTGAATGTTTATATGGTTGTCAACAAATGGGATGCTACAATTTATTCCAACTTAAATATCTTTAAAACATTTTGGCTTTAATAAGATTTTTTTTAAATAAGATTAAACAAGTGCAACAAGCTCATAATCATGACTTCAGAAGAGGGAAGTAAAACATTTCTGACAGCTTGTGAAAGCAGCATAAATATATATATAAATAAATAAGTTTATTTATCTATGTGTACTCAAAGTTCACAAATTGTATAATATATATACATATATACACATATACACATATACACATACATACATATATATATACATACATATACATACATATACATACATATACATACATATACATACATATACATATATATATACACATATATACACATATATACACATATATACACATATATACACATATACATATACATATACATATACATATACATATACATATACATATATATATATATATATATATATATATATATATATATATATATATATATATATATATATATATATATATATATATATATATATATATATACACACATAGTATATAGCCAAAAGTTTTGGGATGCCTGCCTTTACATACGATTTCTTCGTACTGTGCGCCTCAGCATGCGCTGACCCCGCTCTGTGATTTAACGCAGTTGCTGTTGTTCCCAATTGCTTCCACTTTGTAATAATAACACTGACAGTTGATCGTGTAATATTTAGTAGTGAGGAAATTTCACAAATGGACTTATTGCACAGGTGGAAACCTATCACAGTACCACGCTCGAGTTCACTGAGCTCCTGAGAGAGACCCATTCTTTCACTAATGTTTGTAGAAGGGTCTGCAAAAAAAATGTTTTATCAACTGATTATTTGATTAATAATCTGATTTGTTTTTTTTTTATTTACTAACATTTTACTATTAAATTGCTCTGGCTACAGGATGATAAAACATGCTAAAATGTATGCTATGTAGCGGCAAAAATCAAGCAAAATCTGTCAAAGAACTTGCAGATTTTTCAAACGTTTTTTTCCCCAACCCAATCTCATAGGAATTATTACAGATGGTGACTTTGCATGAATACGTAAGATGTGAATCATACCAAAACGTGCAAGCCCCTAACCACATCCCAATACGAATTATCCATAAATTCACCAAAGCATAGCGAGTGTGCGAGTGTGCTAATTTTCCCCACATAAAAGTACATCTATAGAAGGTACGTCGCAATCAACTATTCCCATTATCGATTTATATCGATGTTTTTTCAATAGTTTCTAACATTACTTCTAGTTATTGACCACTGAATAAGCTGTATTGTACCGCTGATGTAGACCTCACTTTTTAAAGTGGCCCAATGACAAAAGAGGGGCGGGCCAAAGCAGAAGCTCACCTGACTCTCTTGACGTGGGGGATGGAGGAGGAGTGGTGACTGTAACACTGTGTTTGTCCCACACTGTCTCCAGAATACCTGAGAGCAAAAGAGAGTAAAGAGTTAAAAATGAAACAGCAGGCCTTGTCGCAAAATTATGCCTGTGTCCAAATATATATGGACCTAACTGTACTTTCAATTAATTTGTCTCTCACCAGTCAGAAGGTTCAGTACGGTGGGGATCTGATCCAGCAGGAGTTTCTTCAGCTCCTCTTTACGAGCGACGCTCAAGTCTTCTCTGGGACAGACCAGCTCTTCTGAGGTCATCTTGAGCAGAACCAAACCCAGCGGCGCTAGAGACGGCGACTGCACCAACTACAACACAAACCACAAAGATGGAGCCAGTTCAGTTGAATAGTATTTAATAGTGACAGCAGTAAATAATAAAGAACAACAGGTACCTGTAACGTGTTGCTGAAGAAGTCATGGTAGAACATGGGCCAGTCCTGGCGTCCAATGTCAACGATGACTTTGCAGAGTTTGTTTCTAATGAAGAAAGGCAGCAGTGCATGCTGGGATAGCAGAAGCTTGGGCAAGCAGCTACGAAGTTCTGCTTTGTCCTCACTGGCAACACCAACCCACATCTTGTTCACAAGATTCTGCGGAGAAGGACCGACAAATGTATTGCCACATCTTTTATCTTATACCTGTACTTGCATATTATAATTTAGGAAGAATTACACAAATAAATCAAGGTCATATTTCAATGAAATTGAAAGAAAAAGGTGTGTTTACTTGCATTGCATTATTATTATCATCATTCCAATTCCCCTTAAAGTTAAATAAATCCTATATATAAACTTTTTTTTTTTCAATTAAAAACAATAAATGCTACTATGACTGCACTTGGGGACAGATTTTTCAGAATTGAGAGTGCAATTCCATAAAAGTGCAGATGGAAGTGGTCAGTTCTGTATGTGATCTACAGATGACGTGCAAATTAAAGCACACAGACGCAGCCGGATCATTTCCATACACAGTCTACCCGTTAGCGTCTGGTTTAAGACTTGCTTTTTTTGGGCGTTAAATAATGGCACAAACACCAGGAAATTGACGAGTGCAAATCTTGGTAAATCAACTCGCATGCTTCATTTAAATACTCTCCTCCCATAAGTTTTGCGTCTGGAAAGGGAAACTCCTACATGCAGTGCAATAAGGTCAGCTACAAAAATAACCCTATCCACGCCTTTTCAGCACTAATTTTTCACTACCTGTCTTTAGTAAATCCTGAGAGTAGTTTTTTTAACACCAAAAGAGGGTTTGTGTTGGCGAAAGCTGTTAGTAAATCTGGCCCTTGGTATACTTTAAATGTACTATTTAAACAATATGACTTTTCTTTTTTTACAGCAGTCACAATTTAAAAAAAGATTAAAAAAAAAATGTATCCTAAAGGCTAAATAAATGTTAGAATTTTTTTAAATTAAATACATTTCTTTTCTTTTTTTGATTTTGTGGTGAAATACACTACTGTTTAAAAGTTTGTGGTCAGTAAGATGAAAAATTATTAATAATCAAATAAATGTATACTTTTTTCAGCAAGAACGCATTCAATTGATGTGACAGTAAAGATACATAATGTTAGAACACATTTCCATTTCAAATAAATGCTTTTTAAACCTCTATAAATATAAAAAGAAATGTTTCTTGAGCAGCAAAACCAGCATATTAGAATGATTTATTAGAATAATTCATAATATTTACTGTAAATAATTTTCAGTAATGATTCTGAAAATTGAGTTCTCTCATCACAGGAATAAATTACATTTTAAAGTATATTCACATAGAAAACAGCTATTTGAAAATGTAATCATATTTCACAATATTACAGTTTTTTCTGTATTTTTGATCAAATAAATGCAGCAAAAAAACATAAAAAAAAATTCAAATTGACTCCAAACTTTTGAATATTCGTCTTTGACTGGCTATTTTCATGAAGTTAACCTACATAAGAAAGTGAAAGTGACATGTGAAGGCCAAGTATGGTAACCCAGAGAGTAGGTGTCTTTTCAAGAGCACCTCAGTCAATTCCTGATGGTATTGAGAATCGAACCCACAACCTTTGGGTTATAGTTTGACTCTTACCACAACTAGCCCACGACTAAAGAATATAATAGGGCTGGTCCGAATATAATTTGAGCGAAGCTACGGTAGGGACATATTCTTCTCTCTAATAAAGGCAGGAATCTGGAGAAGCGGCGCGCCTCATGTAGACAGGGCTTATATGCTCCGAGAACGGACACTGTAGTGATACAAAACACACAGGTCTGTTACGTCCCAGTAAAAAGCTCCTATATTTCGCAGTAGATTCATTTCGATTGATAATAATAACGGGTAATAGGCTTGCCTGGATAGGCATAACACCGGTTTAACATGCATAACACCGTTTACACCACTTGCCCACCGCCCCCCACCATCGTTTAGATTTTTTTTTATAGTAATAAAATAATTTAGTTCAGTTAGAGAACAGACACTACAAATAAAAACTGAACGTGTCTGCTGAAGTCTCAGCACACACCAGCAGCAGGAGTCAGATTTCATTCATCACGAGAGTGAGGAGCTGACTGACAAGATGACGGGGGAAGATTTGGTCTCAATGCGAAATGTAAAAGCACCTATTTAAGGGCGTTTTCACACCTACTTTGTTTGGTCCGGATTTTTCAGTTTGGTCCAAATCAAAATTACAGGTGTGAAACCTCCCCCGTACCACAATCCGGACCAAACAGACGAAATTTGGTCCGACGAAAAGAGGTAGTCTCGGTCCGGATCAAACTGAACAAAGGTTTGGTTCGTTTCTAGTGTGAAAGCATTTTCTGTATGGTTCGGACTTTCAGACCATTTACAGGAAGTTCCTGTTTATGTTTAATATTATAATGTTATTTTTAAATTTCATCTAGGCTACATTGATTATGAATAGTGAAAAGATGCGCAATCTGTCAGAAGGCAGAAATGATTTTGAAATAAATTTTGTATGATTTTGCTTAGAAAGCCTTTCTTTAATGTGAATTTCGTTTTGTATAAATTGTATCTTAATTTTAATCAATGTTTCATCAGATAATTGCCTGAATTTAATAAATAAGAAGCAAATAGTCTATAGCAGACAATAATCGCGGGAGCGATCACATACTTTGCACATGAACTGGAGCGCATCTCAAATAAACCAGGCTACTTGTCTCACAAACATGGGAAATATGTGTATATAAAGCTTGAAATGTCCACTTTTAAACGTAACAAAACGAAAATAGGCAAGCAATGCGCACTGTTCAATAGTGGCAACGATATGCGTCCGTTCATTCATTCTTGTCAAAGACGCTGACGTCAGACGCACGTCCGTTTACAAACCAATCAATGTCCAGATGCCGCCCACATAGATGATGACGAGTGGACGCAAGTGTGTCATGTAAAGCTCTTTAGTGCGCTCGCATAATTGCAATGTGAAACCAAACCAAAACTAACTGAATGTATAAAATGCATCAAAACATGAACTTCGGTTCGGACCTTGGTGCGGCCTTTCAGGTGTGAAAACGCCCTAAGTGAGTTTGTCGTTGTAGCGTTTTGTTGCTGTGTGAACCCACCATTCAAGCAACCCGCAGCCGAATTGGCGCTAATTCGAATAAACGAAACTAAAATGAGCACGGCCGCACTGCCATTCATTGACGGCCCAACAGTGCGCACGCATTGTAATGTGACGGTGAGGGAAAATTTTCTAACGGGTAGAAACGCGAATACATTTTGAATCTATTATTCTATTTTCCACAATGTCAAACGAACACAGCTTAACCCAAAATGCAAGCTCAGGCATGCGCTTCTTCCATATAAGCTCATACAGTTGTGCGCTCTAGACTGAGAATACGCAGGGAACGCTAAGAAGCAAAAGTATAACGAGGTTGGGTTCTTATTCAACTGTCCATCCTATTCAGGGCTCGACATCAAGCCTGTTCACACGCTTGTCCTTTGGACAAGTAAATCTGTCATTCACACAGATATTTTTTGTAAATATAATCTATTCTGAAGTAGGGCTGTCACTTTACGTTCGAAAATCGATTTCACAATCGATCGGACCAACCAACACAAGTTTCGAAGATGAAAATAGGGAATCAATTTTAACCAAATATGTACACTTATTTTTGAACAAATTAAACAAATAAAAAAGTTATTAACAGGTATTAATATGTTGAAATATGTTTTTAAAACTTGCATGAGGTCATATTGTGACAATGCTGTGTGCGTAGAAAAGAATGAGCGCTATTTCCTCCAGAATGGAGAGCAGCTTTCTCATTCCTCTCAGCGCCGCTCGCTCAACCCGAAATGCCCTTTGTGACATGCTGGAACAAATATAGGTCTATCTGAAATAAATGGCTATGGGGCTGCCCCAACTAAAGCTTTTTTCCTAGGGTAGTTGTTCATTTAAGCCGTTGTTCACGCGGAGCCAGCGCCTCCATGTCATTGTATGCATCAGTAACGCCCGCATAGCCTAAGTGTCAGTTACGTTCAATTAAAAAAAACACATGGCCTGTTCGCAAGCGAAGTTCATTCAAAGTTTCATTTTGAACGGTTGAATAATTACGTTAAATTATTATCCACACAAACTTCACATTCAGTGTAGGCTAGTAAAGTTTTAAGCTTTATTTTCAACCTCTTTTCATGGGCTACAATTTTTTTGTTGTTGTTGTGGAATTTATAATCGTAAACACAGCCATGTTAAAGCCTGTAGCTAATGTTTTTCTTTGACGTTATGGCAGTCCACTCTGCTTAATGTTTTTTTTTCCCAGAATGGTGCACTCCTGTTTGTCATTGTGCACAAAATAAATCATCAGAAATATTGCTGACTTGTGCGTCTCAAGCGCCCTTTTTACTTTCATCCTAATGCCCGTTAGTTGTCCGTGGATTGGCGTAGGCTATATTTAGCGTTGAAAATGAAAACGTCATTTAAAATCGATTTTAGAATCGATTCAATGAACACTTGTGTCTCAAAAATCGAACAGGATTTTTTTACAAAAGTGACAGCCCTATTCTGAAGCAATATTCTCTCCAGTATTCAATCAGCTTTGACATATTTAAATCTGCATATTTGTGATTTTCACCTTTTTATAAAGGGCATTTTTGCATAATCTTATTAAATATAGGCTATGCTTCAGCTTTCATTTTATATTATTAAATTTGATCTATAAATTAAATTAGAATAAGACACTATAGGCTGTTACCAATCAAATTAAATAATGTAGGCTACACTGAACAATTACAACTGCATTAAATAATGTTATGAGATTATTTTAAATATTTTTGAATATACAAAAAAAAAAAAAGTTGGAAAGATGAAACTAAACCACCAGTAGGTGGCAGCAGGTGACCGTCTTAATGAGCGAGTCAATTCGTTCAAACGGCTGATTCATTCAAGAATTAGGTGGTCGTTTACGAATAGGTCATTGAATCTTTGATTCAACCGATTCATTCAAACGCTGAATCATTCAGTAACACACACTGTTGCTGTGAGATGCGTTACGGTTCTGCTGTGATATTTGTTTGAAACTATTTTCGCTGCTGAAATAGAACAAAAACTGTCCATATTGCATCTAAAATGTAAGTGACTTAATGTTAATTAATTGTTTATGGAACTGGCGTATGAATCAGAGTCATTTTCAGTCGTGATGGTATTCAGGAAAACAACACACTTGTTAGTGTGATGTTGCTTAACTGTATCATATGTTATAAATATGAAAACTACACAATTTTAACCGTGTATGTTAACGGAGTTTCTGTGTGTGAGCGGCGCTCATTTGTTTTCTATTTTCTCCTCGAGAGGCTGCGCGAGCCTCAACAGCTCAACCTTGTCAGTTCGTTTTATATTATTATCCACTATCGATCTCCACTTACACTAACTGAATGCAGAATCATTATTGCACTTTGGTGATTCCCTAGTTATTTTTTGTTTTGACGTTTTACTCAGGATACTTGTCCATCGGGCAAGTAAAATTCTTTTTCACTTGCCCCTTCAAAAAAATCCACTTGTCCCGGACAAGCGGACAAGCGTTAATGTCGAGCCATGCTATTATAAATGGCTAGGCTATAAGATAATTGTAACAAAAGTACAAAAAGTATTGTATTTTGGCAGATTTTATAATGTAAATATATATAATGAGAACCGTTTCGAGGGGGGGTGCCAGGTGTGCGTGAAAAAACAAAAACAAAAAAACCCAGAATATTCGAATCCCAAAATTAAAAATCTAATATACCAACCCACCAAACAAATATTAAAATATTCAGCCCTAGAATATAACAAAAAAAAGAAAGAAAGATAATGAAATGAAGGGTTAATTTTACCTCAAACACAGTAAGGCTGTACATCATGACATATTCATTTCTGCTGTTAGAGAGGAAGTAGAGGCAGTGCCTCCATGAGCCAGGCTGCCCCGCAAAACTGTTCAGCAGCTCTTCTGCAATAAACAACACCACAAAACAGTCATTACAAAAACACATTCTTACCTAAATTAAACAAAGCAAACAGTGGAAATCATTAAAATATTTACTTTGGTTTGTTGCCATTAATACCAAACAAACACTCAGCAGAAACTTCCTTGTTCCTTAAGCGTTGAACTCAAACGCAATGAAAATGGCTTATACAAGATATTTTCACACACCCATAAGGAACATCTTCTGCAAAGCATAAATGAAGGCTGGTCCCACAACTGGAGCTCTTCACTTCTAATTCAAAGTTAACAATAGCTCCTTGTAAAGCAGAGTTTTGCATATTTGCATGAAAAAGAAAACATTGCTTTGTTGCACACCTACATAGCTGAGCATTTCAAAAACCAGAAGAGTTCAAATTACAGTATGTTAGGTACTAGTAATAAGAGCTACTTCACAATAACTTCATTGGTATCAATATGTGTTGTGTTCACTTGGAAGTGAACCCGTAACACTGGCATTACCAGCACTAAATGGTTCCCTCCATTCAATATTTTGATTATGACAATTTTTTTTTTTTAAACACCGCTCGTGACAATTAGGAACTGAGAAACTTAACAGCATCTTATAGTTTTTTAACATATGGTTGTCATCTGAAAACATGGCGTGAAAGATGGTACAGATTTAGGCTCTACAAAGACAACGAGTACACTTGACTTCCACATGCGCTAATGTGACAACAAGCTTCACATTTGCTTTGTAAATTAAATTTTCTAAACCTACATTTTACTTTATTTTTCTATTGCGTTATGAACTAAATTTATAATTATGGAGTCTAAAGTAGAAATGAACATAAATCAAGCCATTCCAAAGGTACGTCGTCATATTTGGGTGGATTGTTCCTAAGAGAAAATCAATAATACATTTACTAAAGTAAAACAATATAACATGAGCTATCATGTGTTGAGCTCTTAGATACCATCTGGACTTTGAAACTGAACGTTTCCGGTGCAATGTGTGACTTATTCTGGGTCTCATTCACAGGCCGTCTATTTAGCTTGACCAGTTTCACAAAGGGTTATTTCCTCCAACAATAACACTGCTGAGAAATGTACATGGACCATACATTGAACTACTGAGTTTCAAAGCATGTTTTGCCACAGGATTTGGATTAAATCTTTGGCCAAATGCTCCAGAAAAAACCCAAATACCAAGCATTTTACGAAACTCGTCATGAGAGAGTTTAAATGTCATGAATGTGGTCTCCCCCCACAAAATATAACAGTTATTAGACACATTCCTCACCTTAAAGGGGTCGCATTATCATTTATTTTTATTGGAGTTCATTTTACAAGCTTTGTTGCTTCAAAACGGTCACAATTGAGTTTTTTCCATTGCATTTAGCAGACACTTTTACCCAATGCGACTCACAATAAAGGAACATAAGAAAAAAATTCTCACAAAACCAATAATAATCACATTTTACAGTCTTTCTGTAAGCCTCAAGGCCTGTTCACACAGGGAAAATTTCCGCGCGCGTTTAATGCCTCGTGACTAAACAAATGGCGCCATGGTAAGTGTTTTGCACCGGCAGGCGCAAAAGCGTGATTTAAAAAAAAAAAACGCCTTGGGTTATTTTGTTTTGTTTTGAAGTGCCGTGTTAGAAACTGTCCGACCAATGAGATCGGCGTTTTTGTTCACATGCCTGGAGCTGATGAAGTCACAGTAAAACACGACTTGGTGAGGCTCAAGCACAAAACTGTCTTGCCGAGCACACATTGATACGACGAAGAGGAAGTAAGTAGACCCAAGCCCTGTCCCAAATGGCACACTTCATGTGCACTTTCCATCTTGTGTGTCCGTTAAGTCCATGAGACCGCAAGATGTCCCATTTGTCATTTTAGGTCTCAGAAGGGTGCTCCCGAGCGCCCCCTTTGAGGTCGAAAACTGGTGAGGGTTACGCAGCGGACTTCTTCCCGGCAGTCAAAGCGGCATTACGTTGTGAAAGTGCGAACACTTGAGGAAGACCGTGAGGGTTTAGGGTGCCTGTTAGCAAGAAGTGTGTGAATGGTTTTGGCAAGCACGTAAATACTGTCTCTTCTTCTTCTGTGTGACAAGCGAGTGTCAGAAGTGTAAAGTGGCGCAGCACCACCTTGTGAACCGGGAGCGCCATCTACTGAATTTGCACGTTCACTCGCCGCATCGCCAGTGAAAATCGCTTCGGTGTGAACACAAAGACGTGCCGAAAAACGTCGACACATCCGAGTGAACGAGACGGAGCGAATTTAGCAAGTGAAGGGCATTATAAAAAATGAACTGGAACGCAGCATCAGTCTGTCAGTAACACTCGGTTTAGTTCCTGTCTTTATGAAGCCCCTCCTTCTGAAAAGCACAATGTGCTCTGATTGGCCGGCTGGATCAGTGTGTTGTGATTGGTCAACTGCTTTAAGAGCGTTTTGGAAATGTCAGGCCCCTTACCATAACAGCGAGTTTTAACACACTACTAACTCAACTCAACCAGGCCTCGCATCTTTATTGTGCGGGAATTATTTAAATGAGAGATATTGTGACGTGTTTGTCCCCAGAAGAAAACTCAAGACTACAACGGAGGCATTTCAGGAAGTTCAGAAACAGTGCGCACTGATATAGAGAATAACTTCCTCTGGAGTTCCCTCTGCTTTGCAGAGCTTTTTCATGCTCATACAGCAGCATTACACACTAAAGAAAGCTGAGAATGTAAAAAAAAGCATTATAGGTCCCTTTAAACCGTTTAGGTAAAGGCCAGTGATGCCAACTTACCGAATTTGTCGCTAGATTTAGCTACTTTTTTCAAAAAAGTGTCTAGCGTCCAGTATTAATTTCGTTGACGAATAATTTGTCATAATTTTCGTCAACAACCTTTTTTCACTGACGAAAATTAGACTATAACTAAATAAAAACTAGTGTTGGATGACAAAAACTATGACGAAAATGTTAGGGAGGGTCGATTAGGGAGGAGATCCAGTCAGAACTGATGTCCTGTGTAACAGATGCGCACATTTGGTTTGACCGTGCTGATCTAACCGCTGGAAAATACAGCGCATCCCCAATCCAGCGCTTCAGAGCGGCTCACAATCAATGAATAACACATTTATGCCAGCCAATTGTTTATGAACTAATGCTGATGAATAATGACAATGTTTACTTTACGATGTTTATATAGTAATATGTTTTAGACGGTTGTAACAACGCATATTTTATCTCCTGAACTTGAATGAGCTCCTGCAACTGGAGACATTTCAAAATAAGAGTCAATGTGTACGCAAAGTCACGCATTATATATTCGTTTTTGGTTACACAATAAACTGTATTTAATTTAATTTAATTCAATTCATAGTCAGGAGGAAAGACCAGTATTTGACACATATTCAATAAAGTATCAGGGTTATAATAGTTCACTAAAAACATTTAAAAAATCTTCATTACTTGAAATTAAATGTTAACTGAAATAAAAAAATAAAAAACTTATTTGAAGCTTTAGCTTAACATGATATGGCCTACTGACTAAAACAGAAATACAAAGTTATAAAAACTATACAGATGTTTTTTAAAAAAACGAACAAAAAAAGTGAATTGAGCTCTATTTCTTGTATTTTTAATATAAAAAAACAAAATGATGTCAAAATGTCAGTTCAAGTGACAGTCGGTTATGGAAGGCTTAAATGCTTAATGTATTACAATTTAACAAAACTCATTAGATTTTAGACTTAATCTACTGTAGATTTAGTCTCCTAAAATCTAATGAGTTTAGTTAAATTGTAAAATAGTTGATTTTCGTCATAGTTTGTCATCCAACACTAGTTTAGTCGACTAAAACTAAAAACAATTCAGGTGACTAAAATATGACACAAACATAGTCAAAAGACTATGACTAAAACTAAATAAAAATTTGCTGTCAAAATTAACACTGCTAGCGTCAAATCTAGCAACTTTTTGGACAAACCTCAGTACATTTCCAAATGTCGCCAGTACTGTCCTGCGAGCGCGAGGTCTTGCTTTCCCCCTGCCATTACCCCTTCTCTGTGTCTACTCTGTTCACTGAATGGCTGAGAGGAGCAGCAGCTCATGCCGTTGAACGCTCACAGCAGCTGACAGACGTGAATGATGGAGCTGCACATGAGCACACAGTGTTGCCACAGATTTATCACTGGACAATCGGCTAGATTATATTATTTTAAAATACAGTATGCGAGCACGGATTAGGAGAGAAAACACATTAGGCAGACAGAACGCAAGTACGACGTGGTGGCGTCACAGATATGCTAATTGTCGCATGACGTAATCCAGTGGCATTTAACAACTTTTTGGGCAGGCTTTAGCTACTTTCCTTTGAAAATAGTTGGCAACACTGGTAAAGGCCTTCATTTCATAAATGGCGCTGAAATGTGCCGCTCAAACTGTTTCGAACACTGGGCTTCTTCAGATGGATCTGCTGAGTGGTAGGTGCTACACAAAGACAGAAACAGTGCAAAGTTTGACAGACTTTGGCACATTTTACACTTGTCGTTACTTATCACACTTGACAATTTGTCGAACACCGAATGGGCATCACTTAAGTGAATGTAGGCGATCATCAAAACGTATCGGTATACTTCCATTTCAGAAGAGAAAGGTCTATTGATATGAGTCCGACATAACAAGTGACAGCCTATTCTGATCATAACAGCACAAAGAATGACTCTGCTAATCAGGAAATGATAAGGGTGTGAAGGCCAGCGTCAGGCATATGCTCACCAATCTCTCTCTTGCGGTCATTGGTGGTGCAACTGTGAAAAAACTCTGTCATAAGACTCTCCAGGGCCCGTAAGGAGGACTCCTCTGACGCCTGCAGAAGAGAGAGAGAGAGAGAGAGAGAGAGAGAGAGAGAGAGAGAGAGAGAGAGAGAGAGAGAGAGAGAGAGAGAGAGAGAGAGAGAGAGAGAGAGAGAGAGAGAGAGAGAGAGAGAGATATGAGATGAAGCATTTTAGTCTGAACTGTAAATGCAACCATGCAATGCATCAAACACATCTAATCGAACTGTGAATCCAGAACACAAGAGGTTTTCCCCCCATCACAATCAGCCACTCTGAATTACTGTTAATATTCATAGTCCCATTTTAGACTAACCAATATATTCCTCAAATGTTTTGACTGATTTGCAAGCTCCCAGCATGCATTGCAGCATGAATAAACAACACAGTTACTGTTTTCGGACTTTACTGTTCTTTCATGCTTTCTGCTGGCTTTTAGTCTCCATGCTGTTTTGCTATTCATATAATGTTATTTTGAAGTGAAAGGATAAGAACAGCTGATTAGATTTTTTTTCTAATATCCTCTTTTAAAGAAAGTCATACAGGTCTGGATTATCATGTGGATGAGAAAATGATGAAAATACTTATTTTGTGGGGAGGGCGGGGGGGGGGATTAATTTATTTTATTGGGTTATTTATAGAAAAAATGTGTCCTGCATTAACCCTTAAAGGCCCACTGAAGTGCCTTGACACTAACATGAAACCAGACTTCTTTCACCCCAATGGAAAGCATATGTATGTACACCATCCCCTATATAGTGCACCGCCTGATCGTTCCCCATCCCCTATATAGAGAACCGCCTGATCGTTCCCCATCCCCTATATAGTGCACCGTCTGATCGTTCCCCATCCCCTATATAGAGAACCGCCTGATCGTTCCCCATCCCCTATATAGAGCACCGTCTGATCGTTCCCCATCCCCTATATAGTGCACCGTCTGATCGTTCCCCATCCCCTATATAGAGAACCGCCTGATCGTTCCCCATCCCCTATATAGAGAACCGCCTGATCGTTCCCCATCCCCTATATAGTGCACCGCCTGATTGTTCCCCATCCCCTATATAGAGCACCGTCTGATCGTTCCCCATCCCCTATATAGTGCACCATCTGATCGTTCCCCATCCCCTATATACCGCACCGTCTGATCGTTCCCCATCCCCTATATACCGCACCATCTGATCGTTCCCTATCCCCTATATAGTGCACCGTCTGATCGTTCCCTATCCCCTATATAGTGCACCGTCTGATCGTTCCCTATCCCCTATATAGAGAACCGCCTGATCGTTCCCCATCCCCTATATAGAGAACCGCCTGATCGTTCCCCATCCCCTATATAGTGCACCGCCTGATCGTTCCCCATCCCCTATATAGAGCACCGTCTGATCGTTCCCCATCCCCTATATAGTGCACCGTCTGATCGTTCCCTATCCCCTATATAGAGCACCGTCTGATCGTTCCCTATCCCCTATATAGTGCACCGTCTGATCGTTCCCCATCCCCTATATAGTGCACCGTCTGATCGTTCCCCATCCCCTATATAGAGCACCGTCTGATCGTTCCCCATCCCCTATATAGTGCACCGTCTGATCGTTCCCTATCCCCTATATAGTGCACCGTCTGATCGTTCCCTATCCCCTATATAGAGCACCGTCTGATCGTTCCCTATCCCCTATATAGTGCACCGTCTGATCGTTCCCCATCCTCTATATAGAGCACCATCTGATCGTTCCCCATCCCCTATATAGTGCACCGTCTGATCGTTCCCTATCCCCTATATAGAGCACCGTCTGATCGTTCCCTATCCCCTATATAGTGCACCGTCTGATCGTTCCCCATCCCCTATATAGTGCACCGTCTGATTGTTCCCCATCCCCTATATAGTGCACCGTCTGATCGTTCCCCATCCCCTATATAGTGCACCGTCTGATCGTTCCCCATCCCCTATATAGTGCACCGTCTGATCGTTCCCCATCCCCTATATAGTGCACCGTCTGATCGTTCCCCATCCCCTATATAGTGCACCGTCTGATCGTTCCCTATCCCCTATATAGAGCACCGTCTGATCGTTCCCCATCCCCTATATAGTGCACCGTCTGATCGTTCCCCATCCCCTATATAGTGCACCGTCTGATTGTTCCCCATCCCCTATATAGTGCACCGTCTGATCGTTCCCCATCCCCTATATAGTGCACCGTCTGATCGTTCCCCATCCCCTATATAGTGCACCGTCTGATCGTTCCCCATCCCCTATATAGAGCACCGTCTGATCGTTCCCTATCCCCTATATAGAGCACCGTCTGATCGTTCCCCATCCCCTATATAGTGCACCATCTGATCGTTCCCCAGCCCCTATATACCGCACCGTCTGATCGTTCCCCATCCCCTATATAGTGCACCATCTGATCGTTTCCCATCCCCTATATACCGCACCGTCTGATCGTTCCCCATCCCCTATATAGTGCACCGCCTGATCGTTCCCCATCCCCTATATAGTGCACCGCCTGATCGTTCCCCATCCCCTATATAGCGCACCGTCTGATCGTTCCCCATCCCCTATATAGTGCACCGTCTGATCGTTCCCCATCCCCTATATAGTGCACCATCTGATCGTTCCCTATCCCCTATATAGTGCACCGTCTGATCGTTCCCCATCCCCTATATAGTGCACCGTCTGATCGTTCCCCATCCCCTATATAGTGCACCATCTGATCGTTCCCTATCCCCTATATAGTGCACCATCTGATCGTTCCCCATTCCCTTTATAGCGCACCGTCTGATCGTTCCCCATCCCCTATATAGTGCACCGTCTGATCGTTCCCCATCCCCTATATAGTGCACCATCTGGTCGTTCCCTATCCCCTATATTGTGCACCATCTGATCGTTCCCCATCCCCTATATAGTGCACCGTCTGATCGTTCCCCATCCCTATATAGTGCACCGTCTGATCCCCTATATAGTGCACCGTCTGATCGTTCCCCATCCCCTATATAGTGCACCGCCTGATCGTTCCCCATCCCCTATATAGTGCACCGCCTGATCGTTCCCCATCCCTATATAGTGCACCGTCTGATCCCCTATATAGTGCACCGTCTGATCGTTCCCCATCCCCTATATAGTGCACCGCCTGATCGTTCCCCATCCCTTATATAGTGCACCGCCTGATCGTTCCCCATCCCCTATATAGCGCACCGTCTGATCGTTCCCCATCCCCTATATAGCGCACCGTCTGATCGTTCCCCATCCCCTATATAGTGCACCGTCTGATCGTTCCCCATCCCCTATATAGTGCACCGTCTGATCGTTCCCCATCCCCTATATAGTGCACCGTCTGATCGTTCCCCATCCCCTATATAGTGCACCATCTGATCGTTCCCTATCCCCTATATAGTGCACTGTCTGATTGTTCCCCATCCCTATATAGTGCACCGTCTGATCGTTCCCCATCCCCTATATAGTGCACCGTCTGATCGTTCCCCATCCCCTATATAGTGCACCGTCTGATCGTTCCCCATCCCCTATATAGTGCACCGTCTGATCGTTCCCCATCCCCTATATAGTGCACCATCTGATCGTTCCCTATCCCCTATATAGTGCACTGTCTGATTGTTCCCCATCCCTATATAGTGCACCATCTGATCGTTCCCCATCCCCTATATAGTGCACCGTCTGATCGTTCCCCATCCCTATATAGTGCACCGTCTGATCCCCTATATAGTGCACCGTCTGATCGTTCCCCATCCCCTATATAGTGCACCGCCTGATCGTTCCCCATCCCCTATATAGTGCACCGCCTGATCGTTCCCCATCCCTATATAGTGCACCGTCTGATCCCCTATATAGTGCACCGTCTGATCGTTCCCCATCCCCTATATAGTGCACCGTCTGATCGTTCCCCATCCCCTATATAGTGCACCATCTGATCGTTCCCTATCCCCTATATAGTGCACCGCCTGATCGTTCCCCATCCCCTATATAGTGCACCGTCTGATCGTTCCCCATCCCCTATATAGTGCACTGTCTGATCGTTCCCCATCCCCTATATAGTGCACCGTCTGATCGTTCCCCATCCCCTATATAGTGCACCATCTGATCGTTCCCTATCCCCTATATAGTGCACTGTCTGATTGTTCCCCATCCCCTATATAGTGCACCATCTGATCGTTCCCTATCCCCTATATAGTGCACCGTCTGATCGTTCCCCATCCCCTATATAGTGCACTGTCTGATTGTTCCCCATCCCCTATATAGTGCACCGTCTGATCGTTCCCCATCCCCTATATAGTGCACCGTCTGATCGTTCCCCATCCCCTATATAGTGCACCATCTGATCGTTCCCCATCCCCTATATAGTGCACTGTCTGATTGTTCCCCATCCCCTATATAGTGCACCATCTGATCGTTCCCTATCCCCTATATAGTGCACCGTCTGATCGTTCCCCATCCCCTATATAGTGCACCGTCTGATCGTTCCCCATCCCCTATATAGTGCACCATCTGATCGTTCCCTATCCCCTATATAGTGCACCGCCTGATCGTTCCCCATCCCCTATATAGTGCACCGTCTGATCGTTCCCCATCCCCTATATAGTGCACTGTCTGATCGTTCCCCATCCCCTATATAGTGCACTGTCTGATCGTTCCCCATCCCCTATATACCGCACCGTCTGATCGTTCCCCATCCCCTATATAGTGCACCATCTGATCGTTCCCCATCCCCTATATAGTGCACTGTCTGATCGTTCCCCATCCCCTATATAGTGCACCGCCTGATCGTTCCCCATCCCATTTATAGAGCACCGTCTGATCGTTCCCTATCCCCTATATAGTGCACCGTCTGATCGTTCCCTATCCCCTATATAGTGCACCGCCTGATCGTTCCCCATCCCCTATATAGTGCACCATCTGATCGTTCCCCATCCCCTATATAGTGCACCATCTGATCGTTCCCTATCCCCTATATAGTGCACCGCCTGATCGTTCCCCATCCCCTATATAGTGCACCGTCTGATCGTTCCCCATCCCCTATATAGTGCACTGTCTGATCGTTCCCCATCCCCTACATAGTGCACTGTCTGATCGTTCCCCATCCCCTATATACCGCACCATCTGATCGTTCCCCATCCCCTATATAGTGCACTGTCTGATCGTTCCCCATCCCCTATATAGTGCACCGTCTGATCGTTCCCCATCCCCTATATAGTGCACCATCTGATCGTTCCCCATCCCCTATATAGTGCACCGCCTGATCGTTCCCCATCCCCTATATAGTGCACCGCCTGATCGTTCCCCATCCTATTTATAGAGCACCGTCTGATCGTTCCCCATCCCCTATATAGTGCACCGTCTGATCGTTCCCCATCCCCTATATAGTGCACCATCTGATCGTTCCCCATCCCCTATATAGTGCACTGTCTGATCGTTCCCCATCCCCTATATAGTGCACCGCCTGATCGTTCCCCATCCCATTTATAGAGCACCGTCTGATCGTTCCCTATCCCCTATATAGTGCACCATCTGATCGTTCCCTATCCCCTATATAGTGCACCGCCTGATCGTTCCCCATCCCCTATATAGTGCACCATCTGATCGTTCCCTATCCCCTATATAGTGCACCGCCTGATCGTTCCCCATCCCCTATATAGTGCACCATCTGATCGTTCCCTATCCCCTATATAGTGCACCGCCTGATCGTTCCCCATCCCCTATATAGTGCACCGTCTGATCGTTCCCCATCCCCTATATAGTGCACTGTCTGATCGTTCCCCATCCCCTATATAGTGCACTGTCTGATCGTTCCCCATCCCCTATATAGTGCACCGCCTGATCGTTCCCCATCCCATTTATAGAGCACCGTCTGATCGTTCCCCATCCCCTATACAGGCGGTTTCAACCGCAGCTTCTGCGTGTTATAATCTAGGGGGCGGGACGCTTCTAGAGAGCTTTTGATTGGACAGTAAATCCTACAAGAAGTGTAAATGCAGAGTGATGTCATCAAAATCATTAATCCATAGTGTCAGAAGCCAGAGACTGTACGTTTTGAACGCTCACATCCTCTAAATGCGAACTTAGTCATTGTTTTGGAGCACACCAGCTCATAGACAGACTAACATATATTCATGCTAAAAGCCAAAAAACGTGATTTCACGGGGACTTTAAAGACTAAGCGTGATGCATCATGTTGCTTTTTCTCAACAGTTCCCTTTTTTTCTCAGTGCACTCTCTCTCTCTCTCTCGACCTCAAAATACTCATCTCACATACAAGTGTGTGAGAATGCACTGAGAAGAACAAGGGTGGAAGACGAATACAGGAAGTGGGCTGACGATGATGATGATGATGATGATGATGATGATGCTCAGGGTTCTGAATTCTTAGTATGAGTCACAACATGTTGCGTTGCTCCAGCGTGACGTCAGAAGAATGCCTCTGATTTCCTCATGCACCGTTCAGACCGTCATGAGAGGACACCGTTACATGCACGCGCAGAAGAAGCTTTTGCTCGGTTTCATGTGACCCGTCATCCCTTAATGACAGAACAACGTGTGCAATTTGATCCTCCTCCTTATCTGACAGATCTATGACTGCTATACGTCTCATAATCAATCATAATAAATCATATCGCACATCAATGTAAGCATTTTAGACAGGTGCCCAAATCAAATCAATGCGTCTAACAAAATGCCACGTGATATTTTACAGATAAACAAAGCACAGGCATTTCAAAAGCAATGCAACCCCCATGCACTGGAGGTTGCATCACATATATAAAGTAATTCACGAGAAATTTGACATATAAAACATATACGTTAGTGTTTTATACATGTGTATATGCTTTAATATCTACTCACCATGCCCGGGCTCTGAGCTTTTATGCGGCTATAATGTGAGATGAATCTGGATCTGCTCGCTCATGCTTCCTCTGGGGCCTTTGTATTTCACCTTCTGGAAGCACCGAATCGCCGCATCACTGTCCCGCACACACCCGGTGGACCCCGGGCTCCGGGACACTTGTTATTATTGTTGATCTAGCGCGAGCCTGAAGGGGACGAGCCTGGAACTGACGCTGCCCGGATACAACAACGGAGAGAAACCGCACGAAACCACTGCGAAACGGAGAGAAGATCAACAAAACAGCGCTCTTAAAAATATGCCGGGACTCTATTCTTCAGGTCTCGGGCGGCGGTTGCGCTGTGCGGGACTCTGCGCTTTAGTTTGAGCCCTCGGAAGTCTGACAGAGCCACTCCTTGGGCTAGTGGGATCGCTCTTTCCGTGCAGGCCTCGCGTAGCTTCCTCTCCTCTACCCATTAATCTAGCGGAAGTGACGTCTTCCTCGTCGGAGTAGAAGCGAAATGGTAGAACGGAAAATAACGTCAAAAAGTGAGGTGATTAAATGGGCGGGGCTTAACGAGTCAAAGTTGTCTCTAATTGGTCAGGTCTAAATGTTGTTTTTAGTTGAGTTTTTTTTCGAACGATATATACTTTATTTATATATATATATATATATATATATATATATATATATATATATATATATATATATATATATATATATATATATATATATATATATAGAGAGAGAGAGAGAGAGAGAGAGAGTAAAAGACATAAAAATACTTTATAAGTTTTTTATATAATACAATTATATAAATATATATTTTTTAAATTTTATAAACATGTAACAAACTTTTTTTAGTCTGCCAACTACCCTATCCAGACTTTAATAATAATAACAATACATTCTTATTATTAATTTAAAAATAGTTAATATTTTAAATAGTTAATTTTAGTATTTATTTGGGCGATTTACATTTATTTATTTAATTTATTTGGCTTAAAGAGTCGAAGTTGTCTCTAATTGGTCAGGTCTAAATGTTGTTTTTAGTTGAGTTTTTTTCGAACGATACATTATGTATTTATATATATATATATATATATATATATATATATATATATATATATATATATATATATATATATATATATATATATATATATATATATATATATATATATATATATATATATATATATATATATATATATATATATATATATATATATAATTAGACAGTAAAAGACATAAAAAGACAGTGCAATTATATAAATATATATATTTTTTTTTCATTTTATAAACATGTAACAAACTTTTTTTAGTCTGCCATCTAATGTTGCACCTTATCCAGACTTTAATAATAATAATAATAATAATAATAATAATAATAATAATAATAATAATAATAATAATAATAATAATAATAATAATAATACATTCTTATTATTAATTTGAAAATAGTTAGTATTTTAAATAGTTAATTTTAGTATTTATTTGGGCGATTTACATTTATTTATTTTATTTATTTAGCTCAAACTGTGGAGCATAACGCTATCATAACCAAGGTCATGGGTTCATTTCTGCCTAATTGTATTTATTTTATTGTTTTTTTTCTTCTGTTTATTTGTTTGGGGGTTTATTAGAACAAAGAATATCAACCCACACATCTCACATCACACCAAAATCTACTTAAACTTTGTAAAATGTATTACAGGACATTAGATGATCATTTTAAAAACGTCTAAAAAGGAGTTTCATTTTAAACACCTTTTTCTTTCACTTTAGACGTCACGTGGTACGTGGTACTTTTCTCTACGTGCTACGGTTTTACTTTTCTTTGAATAATTTCATAGTTGATCTCAGATGGAAATTTCCCATTAGCATGTCAAGTATGCATATATGTAATAAATAATTAAAAATGATTATACTTTATATTATGAAAACACCCTCAATAAGACATAACACGCTCTGAGATGTGAGCCCGTCTCCACAGGGGATTCGGTGTTGTGAGCCGTCAAGCGCCCCCTTGAGGAAGAGGCTTTTGCTCTCTAGTGTAAACTGTAATTAGGAACTTTAGTTAGGTTTGTGTACTCTCAAACCATTAAACTACCGGAAGTGAAATCTTAATCTCGGGCCGGATGAAACCGGCCGCAACAAGACACATATTGAGTACAGTATGAACTCTTGAGTGCAGGTATTGCCTCATTATTGCACATATGCATCCTCTAAAGCAGGGCTCTTCAATCTAAATGGACAAGCCCATTTTAAACGCCATCTATATATAGTTTATAGTCTAAAGAAAGAACACATTTATACGATGCATTTAGTTTGTAAGGTTTGTAACTGTAAGGTTAGATGTTTATTCAAAATTGAAATATATATATATTTTGTTTATCAGTGGTTTTAGTGCTATCAACACAATCTTAAAATGTTTTTGTTTGTTTAATGTGTGTATATACACACCGATCAGGCATAACATGACAGGTGAAGTGAATAACACTGATGATCCCTTCATCACCTGTTAGTGGGTGGGATATATTAGGCAGCAAGTGAACATTTTGTCATCAAAGTTGATGTGTTAGAAGCAGGAGTAATGGGCAAGCGAAGCGTAAGGATTTGAGCGAGTTTGACAAGGGACAAATTGTGATGGCTAGACGACTGGGTCAGAGCATCTCCAAAACTGCAGCTCTTGTGGGCTGTTCCCGGTCTGCAGTGGTCAGTCTCTATCAAAAGTGGACAAGTGTCATGAGAAATCCTGTCCCCCTGTGAAATAGTGTCCGCTTAGGACCCAACGTGGTTGCGGTTTTAAATGCCTGATCAAAAGCTGTTAGCAATAACATGCCTAACATATTGTAAATTATTTCAATTGATAAACCAAGTAATAATACCAATACAAAATCACAACATAGTAATGTACCTAAAAAAAACCAAAACGATAATATACAGAACAGGTGCACAAAATAAATACAACAGGATTTTTTTATTTTTTATTGTATAAACATTAAAGCAGGGCTAGAGCTTTTAAGATCTAATCGGGTAGCTGTATGCTATGCTAGAACGTACGCTAACGAAAAAAACATTAGCCTCTTAACTGTCACCGTCCCACTGGTGGGACACCTGGCACTCTTTTTTTGATCGCCTTTTTTTCGTATCATATATTTGAGTAATTATCATAAATTAGGTATCATTCGAAAGCTTACAAACTCAAAATTCATCCTGTGGAAACCGATATGAAATTGGACGTTGCGTTACCATGGAAACGGTACTTTAAATTCTAGATTCTCCCCTAGTGGGCGGTGTCATGTTTCATATTACAACATTTATTTTAACTACTTCATAATCAAAATCTTTTCTAATCTTGAAAAAACACATATCGTCGGAAAGGTCTGAGTCTCAAGGTTCCATATTTGGTGACTGTTTTGTGATGGAAGTGACATTTGGACAGAAATTTACAGGAAAATGCATCAAAAAAACAATCAATGGAATGTGAATGACACCCGGTGGCTATTTTTGGTACAGCGCCTAAACAAAATCTCATGGGAGCTTCAATTTTTGTGATATCAACTTCAAATTTGGAACACAACTTGGTTAGACATATGGCTTTGATTTTATAGTAATTTTAGATTTTTGTAAAATAAATATTTTATTTAAAATAAAAAATATTCAGTATTTTTTATTTACAGTAAATTTAAACTTCCATAACTTTTTCATATTTTCAATAATCTGCAGAGTGTCTGCTTTAAAACAAGACCAAACTTAGGTCTATATTCCAAAGCATTCTTGAATAACAGCCCTTTAAGTTTGGATAGTGCATTTTCATGTGTATTCTCAAAAAGGGGGGTGACAGTTAAGGGGATTTAAGAACGAGATATGCTTGATTTCACAACTTATAGCTTTGGTTATATACAAGTATATGAAACATATGATTTGCAAGACGTCAAAGACTATTTTAACACAATTTAAACAACAAAAATCAAAACGTGATTTTGTAAGAATTGTAAGCAGGCTCTGAACAGATTACCCATTAAAAGTTCTTTCAGCCAATAGAATCGCTCTGGGGTCCGAAGCGGACACTATTTCACAGGGGGACAGGATATCTCATGACACCGGCGACAGGGTCATGGGCGGCCAAGGCTCATTGATGCACGTGGGGAGCAAAGGCTGGCCTGTGTGATCCGATCAAACTGACGAGCTACAATATGCTAGTATATATATATCTGTACGTGTGTGTGTTTATATATAAACCGACGGTCCGACCCACACAATATATAGGCCTATATATATGCGCTCAGACATATTATGTAAACAAAAACTTTTATGTTCGATGCAATTAATTGATTTGACAGCAGATCCTCTGGTATTTGCCTTTTAATGTTTCTAGTCATCAATAAGATGAAATTTCATTTGACGTCAGCACCAAAACATACCAGTAGCTTTGTCAATGGATAGCAGTTCCCCCCCCCAAAATATGTGATTTTGAATAAATGAAGTCTGTATTTCTAACTTGCTATATATATGTGTGTGTGTGTGTGTGTGTGTGTGTGTGTGTGTGTGTGTGAGCATGGATTACAACATTCACTGGCTTTTTTAAATATCAGCATAGACCAAATGGCCAAAACCACTTGTAAATACCGTAAACATCTTTGGTACTTTTTGTTTCTGCAGGTCGATGTAGTTATGAACTGTGAGAATCAGTCTGTGACAGTCTGTCATTTCTGAACTTGAAAGGGAAGAGCTTGCCATTCTCTTGCTCGTCGTTTGATGTGGTTTGCTCAACGACTTCACATTATGCAACCCATCAACTCAAGTACATGTTGAGTAAGACTGCAGACTGAGTAGTAAACATTCAGAAACACACACTTCTCAAACAATACACGAACTAAAGATGACTCACAATAAATATGGTTTATTTCCCTTTTTCTGTAAAGGAGAAACACTTGATAAACTGTACACATGACATTATCTAGGTCACATTCAGAAACAGGAAGTGATCCATGGGTTTGAAACCTTTAAGGAACACCCACAGACACAGACTTGTCATTTTTCAACATCTTATGTGTTGGTTTTGCTTCAGCGTGAGAGCACAATAAAAATGATAGAATTCATATTTTAAAGTTTTTAAAAGCATTATGTGCATCGAACAATTGTGCAAAACATGATTAAACAAATCAAGCTAAAATAAGAAAACATCAAAAATGTTTCTCATCTGGAGACCTTTGTATCTTGTGACTGAAAGCGTTGTCTCAGTTCTTGTATGCGATAGGCCCACGCTCGGTCTACACCTTCACCCTCTACTTTGCACGCCGTCCAATCAGGAAACGGAAAACGTCCCGCCACAATCAAAGCGTCTTCAGGGAGCTCAGCCAGTAGCTTCTTTTGTAAAAGATCTAACTGTTAAACACACAGTACATGGTATATGAGGCCTTTATGCTCAACAATATGATGCAAATGCATGAACTGACTGAATAAAGTCTAATGCATCTTATTAAATGATTTAGGAATCGATGTGGGACTTACCACACTAGGGGCTAGAAATACTGTGACATTTTTATAAGTTGAGAGATCAACCTGGAATCACACAAACAAAAAGACAAATGCACATAAATGACACACAATATTGTTTAGAAATCATATCTTGCTTCTGTCTGAGGAGAATTAAGGACAGTGTATTAGAGTATAATATAGTATTTTAAGTGTTTAGATGTTCAAAATTTGTTGTATAATTTGGGTGAAAATATTTGTATACATATATATAAACCGATCAGGCATAACATTATGACTAATATTGTGTTGGTCCCGCTTTTGCTGCCAAAACAGCCCTGACCCGTCGAGGCATGGACTCCACTAGACCCCTGAAGGTGTGCTGTGGTATCTGGCACCAATATGTTAGCAGCAGATCCTTTAAGTCCTGTACGTTGCGAGGTGGAGCCTCCATGGATCGGACTTGTGTGTTCAGCACATCCCACAGATGCTCGATTGGATTGAGATCTGGAGGCCAAGTCAACACCTCAAACTCATTGTTGTGCTCCTCAAAGCATTCCTGAAGCATTTCTGCTTTGTGGCGGCGCATTATCTGCTGAAAGAGCCACAGACACCAGGGAATAACGTTTCCATGAAAGGCTGTACATGGTCTCAGCAATGCTTAGGTAGGTGGTACGTGTCAAAGTAACATCCACATGGATGGAGGACCCAAGGTTTCCCAGCAAAACATTGCCCAAAGCATCACTGCCTCCGCCGGCTTGACTTCTTCCCATAGCGCACCTGTGCCATGTGTTCCCAAGCTCTGACCCAGGCGCCTAGCCATCACAATTTGGCCCTTGTCAAACTCGCTCAAATCCTTACGGGTGCCCATTTGCCGCCTAATATATCCCACCCACTAAGAGGTGCCGTGATGAAGAGATAATCAGTGGTATGCCTGATCGGTGTGTGTATATATGTATATTGAATAAAAAATATGTATAATATGGTTGTATAATGTCCGGGTAAAATATTTGTAGAATCTGTTTGAGTATAATGTAGTATTTTGAATGTTAGCTGTTCACAATACCTTCCACAGGTCCTCTCGCTGATATGAAACACTTCTGTGATGTCCAGCTCTCCACGCATGAAAGCGTGCAAGACGAACAAGCCAAGGATTGAGCTCAAAACCAACCGCTGGAGAGAAACCCTGACGATACGCTTCTAACACCTGCACACATTTACAACAAACACATAAGCACACACACTACCATTCAAAAGTGTGGAAAAAAATTCAGCAAGTATACATTAAATCAATAAAAAGTGACAGTAAAGACATTTATAATGTTACAAAAGATTTCTATTTCAAATAAACGCTGTTCTTTTGAACTTCATCAAAGAATCCAGAAAAAAATGTATCACGGTTTCCACAACTGTTTTTAACATTGATCATAATCATAAATGTTTCTTGAGCATCAAATCATCAGAATGATTTCTGAAGGATTATGTGACATGATGCAAATTTTTACTTTTCAAAGTTTACATTCGCAGGCCACCAAAATGGCATTGTCAGGTAAATGAGCGGCCAGAATGCATTAAAAGTTTTGCTTTTTTAGTTGAAAACGTTGTGAAAGCATCCCCTAAGTTAATAATAACTAATGATTTTTACGACAGAAATTAATAAATCAAAAAGTTACTTACGCTGGACAATGGCTGCAATGCAGCCAAAACAATATTTGTTGCATTATTCCTATTATCACTGTAAAACAGCTTTGAAACAATCTGTATTGTAAAAAGCTGACTTTACGCTAAAAATACAGCTTTGATCACAGGAATGAATTACATTTTAAAATATATTACAACAGAAAAACAGCTACTTTGAATAGTAATGATATTTGACAATATTACGTTTTTTACTGTATGTTTGATCAAATAAATGCAGCCTAGGTGACCGACCGACCTCAAACTAAATGTAAAAGTATGAGGACCACTTACAATCCTGCCGTCACCTGATCCCAGGTCAGCGATGGCTCCAGATCTACCCTTCAGCAGAGTCATGACGTTACACACTTGAGCTCTGCTCGCTGGCATATAAGGCACCTGGAACACAGCAGCAGTTATTGGGCTGATTAAACATCACTCATCATGTGCAGCATTAACACACACTCCTCAAACCTCACCTGTAATTTGAGTGGCACTCTCCGAAACCCCGGCATTAGTATTCCTGCCCAGACGGCATAGACCGCCAGACCCGAGCCCGCCGTCAGCTGCAAGATCTGCCAGCCGCTCAGCCGCCTCTCCTTGAACTCTGAAAGCATTTCCTCTTGTATGTCGTCTTCCATGGCTATAGAGATAAACACTGTATGACCATATCATATTTTACATGCCATATTGTATATCATTTTACATATTCAAATTGCACACATACCTGGGGTGCTTAAAAGTTGCTTAGGGGTTTGAGGTCCAGGCTTGGACCTGAAGGTTGCAGGGTGAAGAAATTCACTTTAATTTAGTTTATTTTTGAGTGATGAGGTTAAATTGCAGACTTTAATGGCACCCCTATTAGAGGAACTGAACAATTTGGCTGTTCGGTTCTTCAAGGAATGTATTGTTACATTGTAAGTTCATGAAGAAGAGTCTTAACAGATGGTTGTGTCACTCAGAGATGAATACTGTACCATTTTTTGTGGTTTATATTTGTTTTTTTGACTGAGCAAATCCTGTACCATGGCTGATCATGAATATACCTTCATAAAAATGCTTGCATCTAAACTCTTTTAAGATCACAAAAAGCATTACATACGTATAATAATAAACATTTATGGATTGTATTAGATATATTGGCATGGGATATAGACAATGTGGGCATAATTCACTTCTAATCATGTAACACTTGGGTGTATTTACCTCTTTTACTACAACAAAACACCCCATTTTCCAATGAAGCCACTTTATTGTTGACATGTATTTTATTGACAAGTCTTCTCAGTTGTACAGTAAACCCACTGTGTGTCTACGACATGCTAATGTAAGTCACTTTTCTTCACATATATTATGATCTGAAACAGCTCTGTGCATAAAACTGCACGATTCCTAAATATAAAGACATTTGTAAACAGAGAAACACATTGACATCTCTGGAGGTCAGTCAGTTTTGTTTTACTAAATATTTACAACACAGACACATCAAATTCATGCACTGAACGTGATAAACTCATTATTTTATAAAGTGTGACACTGAAAAAATATACAACCTTTGTACAAACAGTCACAAACTAACCAACTAACCTTCACTGTAAGAGGTATGCACATATTTACAGCAGTGAAACAACTTCCGGTTTTGGTTGTTTCAAAATAAAGGTCCGTCGACTGAACGCATAATCCAAAATTGGAGTATCATAAAGTAAAAAAAAAGAAGAAGAAGAAGTATTGGTAAAAAATAGATATACTCACAAGTTATTTTCATTCATTGTAATTTTTATTTTTTTACAAAGCATAAATAAATATAAAAAATAAAATAAAAATGTATTCTACGTCATTTAAAACGTTCCTTCAAGCTGGAACTGTCTCTTTCTTTAATCAAAAAGTCATAAAAGTGTGATTTTTACACTTACATTTTTTTTTTTACATTACCTGGCATAAAAATCTAGATATATTATGACATAGTTGTCGATGTAAACTGTTTAACTTATTGATTAAATTAGTCATACATTTCACTGATGCTTAAAGCCACAATATAATTTGTCTCAAAGTTATGATAGCCTATTGTAATCTGTAGCCTAGAGTGGGCAAAAACAGCTGCATCTGTACAGCTGTAAACACAACTACAGCTGTAATCTCATGAGAAATGCGATACCTGGCAAAGGTTAATGTTGATTGAATGGCTAGTGACATCAACTGGACATTTCGTCACCTTTGTTTCCTTGTATGTGATTGGTTTAAGCCTTTTCTGTTGCTGCGAGTGTTAAAAAAAACGACATCGAAACGGAAAAAATGTACGTCGTTTTTTTGCCGCAGCACATTCGCGTTCGGTGTGGAAGCACTCATTACACAAACAGCTGATCAAAAAATAAAACCAGTGCGCGAATTATTCACGCGTCAAAATCGCGTCCAGTGTGAAAGGACCTTTAGGCATGGTAAAACATGGCACTCCCGGTAAATCATGTAAACCAGATTTAAACAATACGACTAACTGTGTTGAGCTGTATAACAATGATTTGTTTTCTGTCGATGAATGTATCCAAACAGTTGCTCACCTGGTTAATAAAACACATAATATATTAAAGCGTCTTTGGTGTTTCCATGGTTTCTACAAAATACAACCAGAAATCAAGGGTAACGCAGGTATGATGTCATTGATAGGCGACATACGGACACGGTCTGTGTCCTGCTTAAAATTATTTCTCTGGATTTAAACATTCTTGGAAACATTTGGGATAATGTAAGTACACAAGTCAACAAAATATATAACATTGTTCTAGTGTTTTTTGGATATTTTAATCAAAAAATCTTACATATTGTGCCTTTAATCAATGAATAATAGCCTACTGGTTACTGCATCTGTTCAGATGATGGCGCTCTTATAAAGGGAGAGGAAGTCACAGCTGACCAGAATTACATTTATTTTCATTTCAAACTTCAAAGCCTATTTCAAACCATCATTACAAACAATGCATCAATATAGAAATTTGTTGAGGAAAAAAAAATCATATAAACATGATCCTGATTAAGACATGTTTTAAAGGGATAGTTCACCCAAAAATGCACTGACCCTCAAGTCATTCTAGGTGTATATGACATTCTTCTTTCAGAGGAATACAATCTGAGTTATATTAAATATGTCCTGGCTCTTCCGAGCTTTATAATGGCAGTGAATGGCTGTTTCTGTTTTTGGCCTACGAAAGTCGACTTATGGCAAAAGAATAACCCCTGATGTGATATATGACGTAGGATGTAGGAGTAGGAGCCATTATAAATACATATTTTTTTAATATAGCTCTGATTGTATTCGTCTGAAAGAAGAATGTCACATGCACCTAGGATGGCTTGAGCACTGTCGCCAACTAATTTTCAGGGGAAGTTGCTAAAGGCAGATCGATTCGTTGCTAAAAGACGTTGTGACGTCATTGCGCCATTGCGTCATTACGTAATCGCAAGGCAAAACTATGCCATTATGTAATGCGTAGATATTATTTGAAATGCTAATTTAGATTTGTTCGTAAAATAAATTAAACAATGTGTTAGTTAATATGTACGGAGCCCAACACATGACATGCAAGAAAAAAAAGTAAATTGTACGCAAAATTTACTAATTCGGTCCCTCGATTTATAAATCATAGGCACAATCTCGATTTGCTAAACCACCCACACGATTTACTAATTTCTTCCCTCAATTTATAAATCGTGCGCAGGGTTTAGCCCATAGATATACATAATAAAGGCTAGATGTCTTGTCCGCCCTGCTGGCCAATGGAGGTCGACGTCCGCACCCACCTGGCGGCCATCTTGTCACAGTCAGCTCACTCGCTCGTAACATTGTTTTGGGTCATTCCTGGTATGCAGTAACATTTTGGCTTCATAAATGTTTGGACAAAAAGTACATGATTTTCATGTTTTTAGCATTCTACCAAAATACTGACACGTTTAACTATCAGGAATACACATTGGTCAAGCTCAGGGACTTATAAAATAATAATTATGGGTAGATTCATTGTTCAGACACTGGCAGTGAAGGTGTTCCATCCTGTTAGGGACATACAGATAGTTATCACAAAATGTTAATAATGTAAATGTTAAACAATAATGAGCTTTTCTTGGATAGTATACAGTGAGGAAAATAAGTATTTGAACACCCTGCTATTTTGCAAGTTCTCCCACTTAGAAATCATGGAGGGGTCTGAAATTGTCATCGTAGGTGCATGTCCACTAAGACATAATATAAAACAAAAAATCCAGAAATCACAATGTATGATTTTTTTAACTATATATTTGTATGATACAGCTGCAAATAAGTATTTGAACACCTGTCTATCAGCTAGAATTCTGACCCTCAAAGATCTGTTAGTCTACCTTTAAAATGTCCACCTCCACTTCATTTATTATCCTAAATTAGATGCACCTGTTTGAGGTTGTTAGCTGCATAAAGACACCTGTCCACCCCATACAATCAGTAAGAATCCAACTACTAACATGGCCAAGACCAAAGAGCTGTCCAAAGACACTAGAGACAAAATTGTACACCTCCACAAGGCTGGAAAGGGCTACGGGGAAATTGCCAAGCAGCTTGGTGAAAAAAGGTCCACTGTTGGAGCAATCATTGGAAAATGTAAGAAGCTAAAAATGACTGTAAATCTCCCTCGGACTGGGGCTCCATGCAAGATCTCACCTCGTGGGGTCTCAATGATCCTAAGAAAGGTGAGAAATCAGCCCAGAACTACACGGGAGGAGCTGGTCAATGACCTGAAAAGAGCTGGGACCACCGTTTCCAAGGTTACTGTTGGTAATACACTAAGACGTCATGGTTTGAAATCATGCATGGCACGGAAGGTTCCCCTGCTTAAACCAGCACATGTCCAGGCCCGTCTTAAGTTTGCCAATGACCATTTGGATGATCCAGAGGAGTCATGGGAGAAAGTCATGTGGTCAGATGAGACCAAAATATTACTTTTTGGCCATAATTCCACTAAACGTGTATGGAGGAAGAAGAATGAGTACCATCCCAAGAACACCATCCCTACTGTGAAGCATGGGAGTGGTAGCATCATGCTTTGGGGGTGTTTTTCTGCACATGGGACAGGGCGACTGCACTGTATTAAGGAGAGGATGACCGGGGCCGTGTATTGAGCATTGTACAGAGCTTCCCTCAGTTAGAGCATTGAAGATGGGTCGAGGCTGAGTCTTCCAACATGACAATGACCCGGAGCACACAGCCAGGATAACCAAGGAGTGGCTCTGTAAGAAGCATACCAAGGTTCTGGCGTGGCCTAGCCAGTCTCCAGACCTAAACCCAATAGAGAATCTTTGGAGGGAGCTCAAACTCCGTGTTTCGCAGCGACAGGCCAGAAACCTGACTGATCTAGAGAAGATCTGTGTGGAGGAGTGGGCCAAAATCCCTCCTGCAGTGTGTGCAAACCTGGTGAAAAACTTCAGGAAACGTTTGACCTCTGTAATTGCAAACAAAGGCAACTGTACCAAATATTAACATTGATTTTCTCAGGTGTTCAAATACTTATTTGCAGCTGTATCATACAAATAAATAGTTAAAAAATCATACATTGTGATTTCTGGATTTTTTTTGTTGATTATGTCTCTCACAGTGGACTTGCACCTACGATGACAATTTCAGACCCCTCCATGATTTCTAAGTGCAACTTGCAAAATAGCAGGGTGTTCAAATACTTATTTTCCTCACTGTATGTCCCTTTTGCCATCATGGTATTGTTTTTTATTCTTGAAACAATAACACAACTATTATTGATGAATAGAATGTCTTGATTATTAAGAACAGGTACTTTTTGTACCCATTTTTGCCAACAGGATGGTAAATAATAAAACAATGTGTTCAAAAACATATACTGTATATGCTGTTAATGCTCCTCATCTCTCAAAATAAGACATAAGTATGCAAAACATTTCATGTTGCTGTCAAATTATTATTTAAAAATGACCCGCCTAACAGGGTGGAACTAAGTGTAAAAGGGTGGAACACCATAACAGTGGATGAGTTTTCCGTCATTGTCCTGCATGATTTGCCATCAGTAATGTGTGGAACTGCACCTATATAATATTGTTTTATACATATAATATTTATATATATATATATATATGTGTATATAGAATATGCAATATACACTAAATACAATTTATTCTATTAGAATTTCCACTCTGTTAGGTTTATAGACCTAACAGGGTGGAACATTTTAAGCTAAGTTAGCCATAGCTCTAGGACTGATCAACGTTTAGCTAGCTAACCTTCTACAGATAAACAGAACTTTTATAACCATGTTTTTACATTTTTTTGACCGGACAAACATTCTTCATAACAGAGCATAACAGGGTGAAACTTTATGAGTGGGACAAGCAGGATAACATAAAAAAAATAAAAAATAAAAAAAAAGGTAGAGGTGAGAGTTGAAGCTTACTTAATTTTGTACGGTTGATTTCCAGCAGGAAAAATAAATGATGTAATTTCCAGAAAATGGTCTAAATGGAATTGTGGTCTTTTTTGGAAGCCGAGAAATACATCCTAACAGGGTGGAAGATGACTTCAGGGACACGGTTAATTAAGAAAATTGTACAAAAATAACTAAAGTTTAACATGATTTATGTTTATGATTAGAGGCAGTTTAACCTATTCTTTAACATAATCTAAAAATATTTTGAGATTTTTATCATTTTATGGTTTATAGTTCTTGTGGAAGTTGATTACTTTGCACTGAGGACATGATAAAATTGAATGCATATATCAATAAAAAGGAGTGTAAAATACAAAATACTATTTTTAATGTCTATTATATCTGTTAAAGTGATAAAGAAGACATACATTTATAATTTAAGCCATTTCTAATAAATATGTGACTCATTTTATAAAATATATGAATAAGTAAATCAAAGGGACAAAAAAGTCACTTTATAACAGGAATGACCCTTTAAATGGTGCATGTACTTTTAAAATAACCATAACTTGCTCAATTTTCTACCGATTTTCAAACTGTTTGGTTTGTTATAAACGTCAGAGATGTAGTTATGACACTGCATAGTTATGAATAATTATTCAATCACAAAAACAATTTATTCAAGCATCTAGAATTATAGCCACGTTAATAACACTTTTAAGAAACCAAACCATTTTGGTTGCGTGGGTAGCCTGAAAAGTTGCTAAATCTAGCAACAAAATTGGAAACTAAGTTGGCAACACTGCACTTGAGGGCGAGTAGCATAAATCATGGGGTAATTTTCATTTTTGTATGAACTATCTCTTTAATGTCAACACTATTCCTAATGTCAACATATGAAGAGACTGTTAATCTTATACAGCACCGAAATCATGTTTAGGTGTCAGGAATATTGTTTTGCTATTTAAGATGCGTCACAAGAAACACTTGTGGCGAGAATGATTGTTTTTTTCATCCAGCAGCACATTTGTTTTCATAATGAGGAAAGCCAAATTAATTATTAATGTTCAGATTTCGGCAGAGATGCACCACTTCAGATTTTCAGATCTCTTACAATGATCGTCCATCAGAAATATTGTAGTATTTTCAGTTCTTCAGTACTGTCGTCTCATAATAATCGTGAGCCATTGTTTACCTTTTTAATGATTTGTAGCTTATTATAACATGCAACAATGAGCCCACATGAAAAAATACTATAGTATATTATAGTAAAATTACAGTAAAATTACTCTAGTAAATACTACAGTGTTTTTGAACCACACTATAGTAAAGATACTACAGTAAATTGTAGTATATTGTAGTATTTACTACACTTGGTTAATTTACTGTAGTATATTTACGGTTCAAAAACACTATAGTATTTACTAGAGTAATTTTACTATAATATACTATAGTATTTTTTCATGTGAGAGATGCTAAATAACACATTTGATATGCTTATACTTGAGTAATGTGCCCTGATGCTAAAACATATGCATAATATATAACATAATGCATATATTTGTAAGTGTTTGCAACAGTGTTTAAAAAGACGAAAAGTAAACATTTCAATATTTAATGCATTATACCTTTAAGATTTTGTGAACTCACAATGACTTTCCACTAGTATAGCTCTAATATTAAAAAGATTAATGTATTTAAAAAGATTAATGTATTTTGATATGATCAAATATACATTTTTTGTTAATAAATGCACACATAAAAGTCAAACTCCATCATATTGTACAAATAACCCACTGGTGCTTTCATATGCGTCACATGTTCTTGCGTAAGTCTGTATATTTTGTAATTTTGTGATGTGGCCTGTATTGAACCTGACAGGCGGATCTCTGGTGTAAGCCGGCTATGGTTCATCATGCCACGGTTCCGCTGCCCTCTCCTGCTAAGTCCCAGGACGTCTTCTGGCTCTCCTCTGAGCCCACAGGGCTTCACCCGGGACCTTTACAGGACTTTTCAGCGGGATCTGATGTGGGATTTTCCTGACAGGGAGTCTTGGGGGCGTCCAGAGTCTGGGCTTGGGAAATTTTCCAGCTTGGATCTCGTCCACAAAGCTTTCCACTTTGTCAAACTTGCTGGTTAGCTTCACCAGGTTCTCCTTCAGAGTGTCAAACTGTTTATAGAGATCGCCCACCGCATCTGAGAGGGGCTGGATCCTGCGCAATCAAACACAAACACATAAACAAACACACGGGACGCCATTTTGTTGCAAAACCCTAAGCACATAACTATAGTCCCGCATAAATAATTCCTTAAATCATGTGGTTTCTCCGGAAACTGAACAAATCAAATGCGGTTTTTGACAACATTAACTTTACAATTGATTATTATATTAATTATTTAATCATTAATTATAATGACAAATTCATTATATTCGTAACAGGGCCGTGCAGAGAGTTCTTCAGGGGCAGGGGCTCAAATGTAAAAAAGGGGCAATAATATATATATATGCTCATCAAGCCTGCATTTATTTAATCACAAATACAGAAAAAACAGTAGCCTAATATTATGAAATATTATTACATTATGTTCTTTTTAACTTTTTATTAATCAAAGAATCTTGAAAAGAGTATCACAGTTTCCATCATTGACATTAAATCCTCATATTAGAATGATTTCTGAATGATCATGTGACACTGAAGAGTGGAGTAATGATGCTGAACATACAGCTGTGATCACAGGAATACATTATATTTTAAAGTATTTTAAAATAGAAAACCATTATTTTAGTAATATTTCACAATATTGCTGTTTTTTATCAAATAAATGCAGGCTTGATGAACATAAGAGACGTATAATGCTGCATAATATTCAAAAATGGTAAGTTAATATAATAAAGTCATTTCACATAACCATTTCGCCAGCCTACACTTCACATAATAGGCCTGTAGGTGCCGGTGGCACTTGGGTTTTGTTAACTTTGATAGTTTCATGAAATAGTAAACGGTGTATCAATATACATAAATACAAGTGAATTTAACACTAACTTTACTTACCATTAATGCGACTTTTGCTGCTGCATGGTTTTGTGCAGTGATTTGTTTGTTGTCAGTTAAAATCCATTTAGTCAGTGATGCAATTTATAAACTGACACAAACCGCAGGAAATTGTTCCACAAACGTTAGTTCGTCTGTCCATGTAATTTTCAACCGATTTATGAATAACAGAAAATTACCGCTTCACATCGCCCTATGGAATTTGAACTTGCTTTGCCAGATCACGATTGGCTGGTGTATATGACAAACGGGCATTGATGAATTGTGTAATACTTATATAATATACAAATTTGTAATTAAATCAACACATTAGCTCTGATTATGGATGAAAAAAAAATATTGGTTTATTTTTTCCCGTAAGGCCACACACTCTCTGAAAGGACCATATTTGGCTCGAGAGCCGCTTCCGAACAGAGGAAAATCAGCAGTCAATCTAAACGCACGCAACCCATAGCAACGCACGCAACCCATAGCAACGCGTTACGGCAACGCCTCAACAGAAATTGTCAGAATTTTGAGCCGTTCGCTACTATTGTATGCATTGTCATGTTAAAATAATCACATTTATTTAGTTTTATTGACCACGATATTATCATTGACATTTGTCTGAGAGGGGCACTTTTGATTCATTTTGAAAAAGGGCAGGGGCTTCCTTCCTTCCTTCTATCCATCCTTCCTTCCATCCTTCCTTCCATCCATCCATCCATCCTTCCTTCCTTCCTTCCTTAATTCCACACATACACCCTTCCATCCACCCATCCATTCATTCATCCTTCCTTCCTTCCATCCATCCTTCCTTCCTTAATTCCATCATCCACCCATACATCCTTCCTTCCATCATTCCTTGCTTAATTCCTTCCTTCCACCCATCCATCCATCCATCCATCCATCATCCATCCTTCCATAATTCCATCCATCCATCTTTCCTTCCTTCCTTCCTTCCATCCATCATCCATCCATCCACCCATACGTCATTCTTTCCTTCCTTCCTTCCACCCATCATCCATCCATCCATCCACCCGTACATCCTTAATTCCTCCTTCCTTCCTTCCTTCCATCCATCCATCCATCCATCCATCCATCCATCCATCCATCCATCCATCCATCCATCCATCCATCCATCCATCCATCCATCCATCCATCCTTCCTTCCTTCCTTCCTTCCTTCCTTCCTTAATTCCACCCATACACCCTTCCATCCACCCATCCATTCATTCATCCTTCCTTCCTTCCATCCATCCTTCCTCCCTTAATTCCATCATCCACGCATACATCCTTCCTTCCATCATTCCTTGCTTAATTCCTTCCTTCCACCCATCCATCCATCCATCCATCATCCATCCTTCCATAATTCCATCCATCCATCCATCCTTCTTTCCTTCCTTCCTTCCATCCATCATCCATCCATCCACCCATACGTCATTCTTTCCTTCCTTCCTTCCTTCCATCCATCATCCATCCATCCATCCACCCGTACATCCTTAATTCCTCCTTCCTTCCTTCCTTCCTTCGATCCATCCATCCATCCATCCTTCCTACCTTAATTCCACCCACCCATCCTTCCTTCCATCCATCTATCCATTCTTCCATCCATCATTCCTTGCTTAATTCCTTCCTTCCATCCATCCATCCATCCATCCATCCATCCATCCATCATCCATCCTTCCATAATTCCATCCATCCATCCTTCTTTCCTTCCTTCCTTCCATCCATCCATCCATCCATCATCCATCCATCCACCCATACGTCATTCTTTCCTTCCTTCCTTCCATCCATCATCCATCATCCATCCACCCGTACATCCTTAATTCCTCCTTCCTTCCTTCCTTCCTTCCTTCCATCCATCCATCCATCCATCCTTCCTACCTTAATTCCACCCACCCACCCATCCTTCCTTCCATCCATCTATCCATCCATTCTTCCATCCATCCATCCAATCTCAATATACATTTTCACACGAAATTCACCTAAAAGTCAACGACCCATGGTTGGAATCTACATTGTGAATGTTTTACTGCAAGCAATACATATTAGATGACAGGACTTGGATTAAACCCCAGTGACATATTTATTTTCTCAGAGGTCAGGTTATAAAAGTAAATGATGATCTGTAGCAGTATTAGTTAGAAATGATGTATAATTAGGCACATGAAGTCTTTCATCCATGAGTAATGGTGCATGAAGCTGCGGCGCAGACTTTAGGCTTAGGATCAAAGGTCCTGCACCTGGAGAAGGCGGCATATTGTGCAGATTAGGTGGTTCATTTCAGTCAAAGCATTTTTGCATTAATAATCATTTCCTTTTTTGCCATGTGATCCTAATTTTCTCCAGTTGCCTTGAAAAAGAAAGAAAGAAACAGAAAGGAAAATGTCACAGAGAAAATGACCAGATGGCCTCAGACTGCGGTGGACTACAATATGTGTGCCATGGCCAGACCAGCTTCACTTTCCATAAGGATGTCACAAAAAACACTTCATTTCATGAAACCAAACACCTACAAAAGATACAACAACAACAGATTTAACATCATACCTGACATATTCGGGTAAGATGGACGCATGATCGTTGACCAGCATGTCTTTGACCTGGTACATGATGGCGTATTTCCAGTTGTCCAGTACCTGCGTCAGGTTTGAACAGCTCTTGCCATTGGGTTTGTCTGTGACAAGTGAACACAACTTCACACTGAGCTTCCGGTTATGAGAAAACTCATTCAGAGATGCTTACCCGTCACAGTGATTCACACTGAAGGAGGTTTGATTCGGAAACCTTTTGTCATGCACATCCTTGAGATTGGACTTATATTGAATGGTGCATTTCTTACATCTTTCAACTCAGTGCCATGTATAAGCTACCAACAAAGATAAACCATGACCAACAGCACAACCAGAGGCACATTCAAACAAACACAATATAAAGAGTGTGATTATTATGAATATTATTTTTATTTTCTCAAGGGCCCCTTCTTAACATCCATCCATCCATGCACCCATCCATCCATCCATCTATCCATGCATCCATCCATCCATGCATCCATCCATCCATCCATCCATGCATCCACCCATCCATCCATCCATCCATCCATCCATCCATCCATCCATGCATCCATCTATCCATCCAGCCATCCATCTTTCCATGCATCCATCCATCCATCCATCCATCCATCCATCCATCCATCCATCCATCCATGCATCCATCCATCCATCCACCCATCCATTTATGTATCCATCCATGCATGCACCCATCCATCTATCCATCCATGCATCCATCCATGCACCCATCCATCCATCCATCCATCCATGCATCCATCCATTTATGCATCCATCCAGCCATGCATCCGTCCATCCATCCATTTATGCATCCATCCAGCCATGCATCCGTCCATCCATCCATTTATGCATCCATCCATCCATCCATCCATTTATGCATCCATCCAGCCATGCATCCGTCCATCCATCCATCCATCCATAAACCCATCCATCCATCTATCCATCCATGCATCATCCATGCATCCATCCATGCACCCATCCATCCATCCATCCATCCATGCATCCATGCATCCATGCATCCATCCATCCATGCATCCATCCATCCATCCATCCATCCAGCCATGCATCCGTCCATCCATCCATCCATGCACCCATCCATCCATCTATTCATCCATGCATCATCCATGCATCCATCCATCCATGCACCCATCCATCCATCCATCCATCCATCTATCCATGCATCATCCATGCATCCATCTTCTTAACATTGTTTACAAGCAATAGGCACTTTTCATGAAAATAGGAATATATAATAATAAAGGAATAACTAATTGGAGTCCCATAGTTTTTCTTAAAGTAATAAGAATACCTTATTATTCCACTCTATTGCCAAAGTTAATGTAAGAAATATAAAAACATGATCAAACATATTTTTCTTTAATGTATGAGAAATACAAGTAACTATAAACCAACAAACTAACAAGCTGATTTATTTAGAAACGGTCTGAAATATTAATATTAGCTATTAATATTAATATGAACTATACATATTAATTTAGTGTTATTTCCATATCATTCAAATACTATTAGTAATTATACATTTTAAAGTATTAGTTATTTTGTTGTGTTTTTTTATTTTTTTTATTAGTTGTGTCTATATAGTTATTATTCATTTATATTTCAGTTTTGTTTAAACTAAATGACAATAAAACGATGCTTTGGCAACTAGCTGAATAAAATAATATTTTGAATTAGTTTTTATTTTTATATTTTCATTTATTTGTTTTGTTTAGTTGTATTAATTGTGTTGTGTTTAAAAAAATTATCAGTTTTTGTTTAAATATGTCTACATATTTTTTATTTGTTTTATTTCAGTTTTTTTCCTTGGTAGTAAAATAAGTTATTATTATTAATTATAATATTTTATCATTTTATATTATTATTAATATTATCAATACACTTTAACAATATTAATAATTACAATAATACGTTTATTTTATTTCAAGTAACAAAAGTTTGTTTCTATACTTTTAGTTTTGTTTAACTATAATAACCCAGATCTATTCTAACATGTTACATTTAAATCAGTAACTGAGGATTTGTTTATCTATATTGCTAGAAAACAACAAAAAAAAATACAAAAATCAAAGTTTTAAACTGCCATATGTCCAAAGTATGGCTTAAAAGGGTTGTAAAAATTCCGACCCTCCCATGAAATAAATATAAAACCATATTTTTTAAGAAAAAAATGGTCAAAAATTGTACCTTCAACAGCTCATCACTGGTGCAGAACCCTTAAAGGACACATTTATACATTTAAAAGGTACATTTTAGTACCTTAGAGTAGTAACTGAGGTACTATGAACCTCAAAGGTAAAAAGTTGTCAGAGACAAGCTGTTTATTCTCTAATTTATGTTAGTTTATCCTATCCTATAATTTATCCTTTAAACTATTTTGGAGACATTCTACAAACATTTGCATTCTACCAGCTCTTTAAGAGTGAAATTATTAGATCGGTCAGGACTTTTCCTCACATCACCTGTTGTGAACAAAGAAAAACCCACAAAGTTGAAAAGTTTTTACCTCGGTGGTCCCACTCAGACGTGTCCTGGGTCCATTTCTTCTGGGCAGCACACAGACACAGCAGCGGCAGCAGGTTCAGAGCGCTCTTCATCCTCATCCTCATCCTCCTCGGAGAAACAACAATGTCATTCAGGACAGTGCAAAGCTTCAGAGTCCGTCTGACATTATCTCAGGCTTTTACACGAGTTCATGCCTCTCAGCATATGCTTCACACATTTAAGAACACTTCACTGCTGGAATGAGTTGAATACAATCTGATGAATGGCTTCATTGACTGTCTGGTAAACAGATTGTTGAATTGTTGACGGATAAACTGAGAGAGCATGCAGAGTGAATACAGAGCAGATGCAGAAAACACAGAGCATCTGTAAAGTCTAAAAAACGCTCCAAAGTCTCACTGGGCTATAGTTAAAGGTCATGTTGTGTGCTGGAATAATATCTGTTGTATAGTCCAGGGTAAATACCTCAGTTCCTGTGCTGGGAGTTTGCTCCAGTGGTCAGCGGAGTTGCTTGCATGAAGTAATCCCTGTTACTGAGGTTCAAATGAAGGAACATAACTGCGTCTGCTGGTTTATAGCAATACACCACGCTCCAAAATCCTTCCCTCAACCTGTTCCCACCCCTTCCACAGAGACAAACAGGACAGATACATGACATCACCTCATCATGAGTTTCGTTGTTACAAATGTAAGATTTCTTTAATATCCTAGTTGTTTCTAGTTAGCAATTTCATTAAAGGGAGAATTTATATATATATATAGCCTCATCAAGGCTTAATCATCAAGATTTTTAAAATGTTTTTAAAGAAGTCTCTTCTGCTCAACAAGGCTGCATTTATGTTATATAAAAAAAAGTAATATTGTGAAATATTATTAAAATGTAAAATAACTGTTTTCTATCGTAATATATTTTAAAATGTAATTTATTCCTGTGATCAAAGCTGCATTTTCAGCATCATTACTCCAGTCTTCAGTGTCACATGATCCTTCAGAAATCACTCTAATATGATGATTTGATGCTCAATAAACATTTATGATTATTATGTTGAAAACTGTTGTGCAAATATTTTTTTTTAGGATTCTTTGATGAATAGAAAGTTCGAAAGAACATAATTTATCTGAAATAGAACGCTTTTGTAACATTATATTACCGTTCAAAAGTTTTGGGTCAGTAAGAATTTTTTTGTTTTGTTTGGGAAAGAACTTAAAGAAATGAATACATTTATTCAGCAAGGATGCTTTAAATTGATCAAGGGACAGTATTGACATTTATAATGTTGCAAAAGCTTTCTATTTCAGATAAATGCTGTTCTTTTGAACTTTCTATTCATTAAATAATCCTGAAAGAAATTGTACACAACTGTTTTCAACACTGATAATAATCATAAATGTTTCTTGAGCATCAAATCATCATATCAGAGTGATTTCTGAAGGACCATGTGACACTGAAGACTGGAGTAATGATGCTGAAAATACAGCTTTGATCACAGGAATTAATTACATTTTAAAATATATTACAATAGAAAAAAGTTATTGTAAATTGTAAAAATATTTCAAATAAATGCAGCCTTGGTGAGCAGTCTTTCAAAAACATTAAAAAAGGTTGGACTGGTAGTGTATATATAGCCTACTGTATATTGAATGCATTTTTATTTTAGTATTTTCCATTTTCATTTAAATTTGAAAGTTTTAGTAATGTTATTTTTTTTGTTATTTTGATTAGTTATTATGTCTAGTCTATATAGTTTTTATACATTTTTATTTCAGTTTTATTTAAACTAAATGAAAATAAAATGATGCTTTGGCAACTAGCAGAATAAAATCAGTTTAAGTTTTTTATATTATATTTTATTTCAAGTAACAAAAATGTTTTTGATCTGTGTTACTAAACTGTGTTACGACAATTCTAAAAATCATTGTCAGTATTTTTTAAATAATTTTATGCAGGAAGGATGCATTCAATTGATCAAATGTGACATTTCTAATGTTACAAAAGATTTCTATTTCAAATAAATGCTTTTCTGTTCATATAAAAAATCCCCATAAAAATGTTTTCGCAAAAAAACATGAATCAGCACAACTGTTTTCAACATTAATAATAATAATACAAGTTTTTTGAGCACCACATCATCATATTTGAATGATTTCTGAAGGATCATGAAGACTGGAGTAATGATGCTAATAATTCACAGGAATAAATTATATTTTAAAATACATTCACATAGAAAACAGTTATTTTAAACGGTAATAATAATTCACAATGTGCTGTTTTTACTGTATTTTTTTTATTAAATAATATGCAGCCTTGGTGAGCAGAACAGACTTTTTTCAACATTAAAAAATCGTACAGCCACCAAATTTTTGACCAGTAAAGGGATCTTGCCCATGATTCCACAGAAGAAAAAAAAAACATATTTGGAACGACATAAGGATGAGAAAATTATGACAAATAATAGCCTAATAATAATCATTTTTGGGTGAACTCTCCCTTTATTATTTTTTACACTTGACTTAGCAACCACTAATATTTGATAGTATTTATCCGTTTAAACAGCCATCCTCTTGGCAGATGATTTCTTTAAACCACAAAATTGCTTAATTTAGTAGTTAAGGAGCTCATATTTACTCTGTTCCAGACACTAGCCAAACAGAAAGCTGAAGGATCTCCCACGTCCAGACCTATTACAGTCACTGTGACTGAGGGGACGATAGTTATCAGCACAACTCTTGCCGCATCACTTCCAGATCTGGGATCAACGCCAGCGGAGAAGTGTTTGATGTCACAGCATTCCTGCCCCTCCCAGTAAAAGGTCTGCTCAACATCTGGACCTGACGGAACGAGAGATGGAAGCGACACCAGCACACAAGCTGAAGCTGCATTCGCAGACACTCTGTAAAATACAACATCTTTAGCAGGCCGTAATAGGGAAGAATGAAATATTTCATCATAATCTGGCCTGGCGAAAAAGGTATGCAGGGGAGGAAAGGGGAAAACACGCTTCAACAGCAGATGATACGTTTGTAAGGATTACGACGGCTTTTTGCTTCTTTGATACCAGTTATCCTTCTTGAATGTCTTCAGCATTTCATCCTCAATCACGCTTTCACGTAGTGTTATTTATTAAAAATCTGTCAATTTGCACATTTCTGACTAAAGTTTTAATAATAGTATCAACTTTTGAGTTTAGCTTGGTGTGAGAATTATGGATGTTGGGGGTTACATGAGATATGATACTGTATCTTTCAAGATACACTATATTGCCAAAAGTAATGGGACACCCCTCAAAATCTTTGAATTCAGGTTTTCCAATCACTTTCATAGCCACAGGTGTATAAAATCAAGCACTAGGCATGCAGACGCTTGTACAAACATTTGTGAAAGAATGGGTCTCTCTCAGGAGCTCAGTGAACTGTGCAATAAGTCCATTTGTGAAATTTCCTCACTACTAAATATTTCACGCTCAACTGTTAGTATTATTATAACAAAGTGGAAGCAATTGGGAACAACAGCAACTCAGCCATGAAGTGGTAGGCCACGTAAAATCACAGAGCGGGGTCAGCACATGCTGAGGGTCACAGTGCGCAGAAGTCACCAACTTTCTGCAGAGTCAATAGCTACAGACCTCCAAACTTCATGTGGCCTTCAGATTAGCTCAAGAACAGTGTGTAGAGCTGCAGGGAATGGGTTTCCATGGCCGAGCAGCTCATCCAAGCCTTACATCACCAAGTGCAATGCAAAGCTTGGGATGCAGTGGGGTAAAGCACGCCGCCACTGGACTCTAGAGCAGTGGAGACGTGTTCTCTGGAGTGACCAATCACACTTGATGGGCGAGTCTGGGTTTGGTGGTTGCCAGGAGAACGGGACTTGCCTGACTGCATTGTGCCAAGTGTAAAGTTTGGTGGAGGGGGGTTATGGTGTGGAGTTGTTTTTCAGGGGTTGGGCTTGACCCCTTAGTTCCAGTGAAAGGAACTCTTAATGCTTTAGCACACCAAGACATTTTGGACAATTTCATGCTCCCAACTTTGTGGGAACAGTTTGGGGACGGCCCCTTCCTGTTCCAACATGACTGCGCACCAGTGCACAAAGCAAGGTCCATAAAGACGTGGATGAGCGCATTTGGTGTGGAGGAACTTTATTGGCCTGCACAGGGTCCTGACCTCAACCTGATAGAACAGCTTTGGGCTGAATTAGAGCGGAGACTGCGAGCCAGGCCTTCTCATCCAACATCAGTGCCTGACCTCACAAATGCGCTTCTAGAAGAATGGTCAAAGATTCCCATAAACACACTCCTAAACCTTGTGGAAAGCCTTCCCAGAAAAGTTGAAGCTGTTAGAGCTGCAAAGGGTGGGCTAACTCCATATTAAACCCTACAGATTAAGAATGGGATGTCATTAAAGTTAATGTGTATGTAAAGGCAGTCGTCCCAAAACGTTTGGATATATAGTGTACCTTCTGACGTTCATTGGTGTTTATTTGGTGCTATAACTAGTAATAAAGAGGAAGACAGATCGGTTCACATGCTGCTTGAATCATCAGTTGTTGTGGACGCTAATGTATTCATTGTTATATTTTTAGTTACGATTCCTGGTGTGAATGGGCCAATTATTTACTCACGTTCATATCATTGTAAAACTGTATGACTTTCTTCTGGGAAAGAAGATATGAAAAGTGTTTTTTTTGTGCCTACAATGAAACTGAATGAGGATTAATGTTGATTTGGACACCATTGACTTTCATTATTTAAAAAAAATAGTTGCAGCTATCACTTTAAGAATGTAACTGACCTGCACCTGCTGTTCAGAAAATATTTTCGAAAAAAAAAAAAAATGATTGTAGTAAAGCAATTCCCATTAGATCCAAGGATTTCCAAAAGTTACACACTTACAAACAGTTCCGCATGTGCCTTGTGGGTGTTTTTGATGGGAGTGCTCTTTTTCCCAAAAGCCGTGATAACTTGACTTCATTGTGCGCAGAATGCATGTGACATTGCTTAACTGTTTTCAAACGAGAAGCGAAAATAGATGTTCTGGATCATATTTCGTGGGCCCTTGTGAGAACGTGAATGTTCCTCATTGAACTTTCATTACATAAACTGCATGTTCTTAAAGTGTGCAGAAATGATCTGGCCAAGGCAGTTCCCTAGAGTCATGAGAGAATTACGTAATTCAGCATTTGAAACAAATAACAGCTTGGCTTCGCCTCTTTCCGTATCAGGATAAACGCATTCAGCAGCATGACAATGCCAGACAGAGTGCTATAGTACGATACAAAAACTACTGCCTGTTCCCAGAATCAAATCACATGCATCTCCAGTCTTTGTGAGAACTGTGAGGTGTGACAATTATCAAAGGTCCAAACAGCTTTGAGTGATTTTGTAAAAACCTAAAGGCCATAGAATAAACTAGAGCTGTCTTGAAAACATGTTATTTCCATTAAAACAAAACTTAGCTGAAGAGTGTGTGCTATGGTGCTTACCTGTGCAAAACTAGCTGCCATGATGCCAGGGAGTTACTATGCAGTTGCTAAGATATTCTGGGTGGTTGCTAGGTGGTCACATACTGGTCCAAGGCAGAAGAGTCCACTATCAAGACTCTTTGATACTCTGGTCTGTAGGTTTCAGGTATTTTTTTCCAAAGTTTGGTCTGGAATAATAACATGCATGAGGAATAATATTCTTAAAATACATTAATACTGTCTCTTCTTGATCGAAAGGTATCACTATTGCTCATACACATGGAAATATCCTCAACCGCTTCAGCGATTGAGTCATTTTGGCTGGGAGAGTAAAGTGTTTTGGACAGAAAAAATTTACTTTGCTACATATGGACCAGAAAGAGAATAAGATTCATGATGCAGAACGCATACGGCTGTCATAGCGGCATCCACAAATCCCAGCGCTATAAAAAATTATAGACTGAACAAGAGTGCAATGGCGCTTTCAGGTTTTCCCCTAAACAACAAAAAATAATAATCCCTTAAATGTGGCCAAATAGCTCAAAAGACTAGTCTTTGCGTATGCAGTAGGCCTGATGCAATACTAAAATAGACATGATTGAAGGTGACATGAACAACAGAGGCTTTTGCAAAACCCCTCAGATTCATCCAAGGTCAGAATTGAGAAATTTATATAACAGAAAGTGAGAGGTTGAGTTGAATTTCCACCTGTGTTGAAAAGAGATCCTCTATAAACAAACAGGCACTGCTAATCCAATCGAAACCAGTCAGTGCGAGAATGCAGGAGAGATCAGTGTCTTCTGGCCTGAATGAGTAACTGGATGCTTTCCAGTCAGGAACGCAGTACGTCTGCAACAGATATAATGAGATTACAGAAATATTTTCACATTTATGAAAATGAAGATTTGATTGTGATAGAAAATCTCAATCTGCATCATAATGCTGAAATAATAAGTAAGAAATAATGCACCTTTTTCCTTTGAAGGCTTTTAAAGCAACATATTTCAACATGTTATAGCACGTTTTGCAATCGATAGATAGATTTTCCGGAAATATATGCTTCATTTTGTGTATGCAAAATGTATTTTCTTTCGATTGTTGGGGTGAAATATAACTTGGACATGTTTTCATGAGATTGACTTTCAAATGTTATGGACTTATGCAACTTTGTGGACACTCTGGTTATAGATTCGTCCCGGAGGTCTCAACCTGTCTGGGCAAAAAGCATCAGTATAGCTCACGGATGTAATTTAACATGAAACAGTCTGACAACAAAGCCACAGAGGAAGCACAAATGGGAATAGAAAGGAAGCACAAGATTTATGTTTATTCCATTTTAAGGGAGACCAGCATTTTTTTGTTTTGTTTGTATGCTTAATATCTTAAAATGCCTGATATCTGTAAACTCTTGAAAACAACCAATCAAATCTGTTGTCCAGCAAGTGCAGGACACTGCCCAAATGATTAAGGTAAAACCAGAAGGCAAGTTAAGGTTCCACCTCTGACCCAGCTGAAGCTCTGGATCCCGAATCTGGGCTCAGGTCCTGAACTAATCAACAGCCATGAGCTCTAATCCAATGCACAGATCCCAGCCAGAAGCGCTCTGCAGAACAGGCCAGCGTGGACTTATGGAAATAATGACACCACACTGAGACCCGGGTGCCAGAATGAAAAATCTGGCCCATTCGCTTTGTTTTTCAACGGCTTCTCGCTCTCTCTCGCCTTGTGCCATTCTCTTGTTATACTGAGACACAGCTGTGATGGTAACGCTAGGCATACACTCTAATGGTTAGCCAAAACTAGGGGGAAAAAAACTCGCCCTCAAGGTGTTTTGTTGTAGTAAAAGAGGTAAATACACCCAAGTGTTACATGATTAGAAGTGAATTATGCCCACATTGTCCAACATTATATCCTAAGCTGTGAAAAAAGTAGAGGAGCAAACAACACTTTTTTGGGTGGAAATCCTTTTTAACGCCAGAAAGCAAGCAGAAGCAGAAGCAAGAGAAATAATGACCTTTAGACACTTTTACTGTCAGATATATTGAATTTCACATTTAAATTTATATCGTCTGGATCGATAGAGTGCTTAATTTATTATATATATAAAAAAAAACTTTCCCAAAGATATACTTTTAAATAAGCATCAAAGCAACTGCAGAACTGATGCATATGTTTTCATAAATTTACAGCCTGCACCATATAATCTCGGTTGACGTGTTCAGATTGGCACACGGTTTTAAGCCACAGCCAGATTTAACAGGTGGATTTCATTTCTCAACATAACAATGAAGGGAAAATCATAGATTTCCACAAAAATACCAGACTAGCAGTTATTCTGTCTGAGCAATTATCAATTTGTACTGAAAGGCAAAATGTCAAGAGAAAGAATACACTGAGGAGTGATACACATATTATGTATAGTTCAGATCCTCCATTATTTTTCATAGATGGTTTGCAGTATAAAGTTTGCATAAGAGCCCTCAAGTCTCTCCTCCAGTTCAGATCTTTAACTAAAAGTAAGAGCAAAAGTATTAGTGATTTCTTCAAAACCTTCACAACGTTCATTATTTATCAGGGAATCTGCCCCTATTATGCCATTTCCTTTCACGTAATATTTGTGAATGTAGAAGGTCTGTAGACTTGGTAAACGCAGCCTGATCTGCCGGAGATTTGTTTTCGCCCTGCAGCTCAGTCTGGAAACTTGTACATTCATTTATCCTGCTTCTGTTACACATTTGCGGGATGCAATCACAGACTGGCTTATCCAGCTGGCGCGCTATTGGTGGGTTTAACACGATTACGGATAGAGAAGCGATCACGCCTCCTGTGGTCTGATTGGTTGAAGGTGTCACTTGATGAAAGGGAAAAATGGGAGCGAGGACCCATATGCAGGAATGTAGATTTATTAGCAAAATAATAAAAAATAAACACAAAACAAAAGCCCACAAGGGGGGAAAATCAAACTTGGAATAAACTAATACAATGAGCAGGACCATAAACAGGAACACGGCGGATAACAGACGACATACGACATACTCACGACAACGAACCAGCCCAGGACTGAAAACACCATGAGAATGTAAAGGGTGACAAATCAAGAGGGAAATAAGGGAGAACAGGTGGGGCAAATTAACCAATAATGAGATAACATGACACAAGGGGTGCGTTCCATTCGACCGTATAAGTGGACTGCGAAGTGGACTTCAGAGGGTATTCCGCCATCTTAAGTGAGATTCCAATCCAAAGGGAGCGAACATGTTCAGTCGGAAGGGTACTAGGAATGGCTTAGGGACGAAGGGAACATCAATACATCCCTTCACGGAAAGTAGAGATTGAAAATCACCCAACTGTCATTGCGCATCGCATGCATCACCTGTCTGAACCTGAACTAATGATGGAGTAGAGCCGTTGGTTGGAAGAGTTTTTAAACAGCTCTGCGATGGAGGAGTTTATGCATTTGAATATTCATAGTTATTATACAAACTAGAGTATTTATGAATGGTTATGGCAATAACTGTTACATTCGCATATTATATTTTATGAATATGTAAACCAATTAAAAGTGTTGAGAAGCACCTGAGGGCTGTCATTTTTTTATACTGTTCTTTATTTACCTCAGGAATGTTATATGCAGCTGCGCTTGGGAAAGAAAGCACATGAGATGAGACCGCTACAAAGACCATGATTAAGAATAGCCTACATTTATACATAGTTAACAAAATCAAAATGTATTTTCATATCGAATGACAGGTGCAGCTTCAAATCTGTTCATAGTCAATGCAGCTAACTTATAAGTAAACTAATAAAACTAATGGACAAAGTTTTGATTATATTTTTTAGATACATACTGTGTAAATGTAAATGCTTATTATATGGTTTTCAATTTGAAAGTAAATTAAATTACAATATTAATTTGTTATATCATAATCTGCACCCGTCGTTGCCTTTCTTTGATGACGTTGCAGGGCGTTCCAAATGAGCGATTATTGTCAGTGAAGTCCACTTCAGCTGATATACCGTGCTCAGGGAGTAGGGAGCAGTGAACAAGTGCGTAGGGACCCTGTCGAATGGAATGTACCCAAGAATTACCCAAAACACCACATGTGCCAGACAAGACAAGACAGACATGTGACAGAAGGACAATCCAATTGCGTACAGAGTCATTTAATTTATGCTCGTTGATCACGCCTCTTGTGCAGTAGAAAATACAGAGCAGACTCCCCAGACCAATGTTCAATCTTAAATTAAGCTTGGTCTGGTGATAGCCAGACAAAAAGGTCTGCAAATTTCACGATAAATGGAGTATACCAAAATGAATTGTCAGTAATTTCAGCCTTAATTCCTGCACAAACCTACGTAGGTTTGTAAAAAATAATGCCAGCCTATGGTCTTCATTTGCTGCCGGCGAACAACGTCTACTTTGACCCTCAAACACTGTAGTTGTAGCTGAGACTGGAAGAGTTTGGTACATGTTGTCGACATGTCAAGAAGACGCTGTTTTTTGTACTACAAAAGGAAATCCACTTTGATGCACTTCCAAAGGATGAGGACTCGCGCTGGAATTGATATGGTAAAAGCGACGCGGTCGCTACTGTTCATATCACTGTGTATCAAATGCTGAGGAAGATGCGGAGCTGAAATTCAGATTTGATAATGGGATAGTAATGTTTAGACAATCACAACAGACTGAGCCATCTGACCAATCACAACACACTGGGTCATCTGACCAATCAGAGCAGCGTAAGCTCTCAGAAAGGAGGGGTTTAGACTAGAGAGACCGGATCTTTTATTGGACCATTTCGAGAATTGAAATTTTGAAATTCTGTGAGAAAAAAAGGTGATCCAATGCATACCTATTATGATTTTTTTTTTTTGTTGCATATAAACCCTCCAAAACAAAATTAGGGACTAATTTTCTCTTCGGTCATTTCGGACCGGAACATTTTCTCTTTTGAAATGTTAAAAATCACAGCTTCATAGGAATGATATGAAACTTGGTGACTTTTCTTGCATTAGGTATGTTAACACACAAAAAACTGGTGTCATGATTCTAGCATGCTAATTGGTCGTAAAAAAAAGAAGAAGCGTTCATTGTTTTCGGTCATAAATGACCGACCATAGGAAATGAATGGGAAATCGGCAAAAACACAAAAATTCACCGAATATTTGTGTGTACAATCTACAAATCGGCCACAATGCTGAAAAAAAGTACACAGCAGTGAAGGGGTGACACTCTCAAACATCAAGAGTGTGATATTGACACATCCACTCACACACACACACTCACACACACACACACACACACACACACATGCACACACACCTATGAAAAACTGAGCCTATGAACAACATTTTGAATTTTTTTTAAATCACAGCTTCATCGGAAAAATATGAAACTTGGTGAATTTTCTAGCATTAGGTATGTAAACACACAAAAAAATTGAGGGCATGATTCGAGCATGCTAAGTGGTCATAAAAAAAAATACTCCCACTTGTACTCTTTGGTATATGTATACTATAGGAAATGAATGGGAAATCTGCAAAAACACAAATTCACAGAAAAAAATCTATATTTCTAACAACAACAAAAAAAAAATCTAAAACTTTATAATAAAGAGTCTTTGAGATTTTTTAAATATATTTTCAAATCCATCTCCAAGCCTCTCCATAGAGACCTCTAGTGATTATGGTTGCATTCTTCCTTAAATAATTCCAAAAGGCCCTAATCTGCCTTCAAAAATATTATTTGGAAGGCCTAGTCTCTATTTTAACCTGAAATACTGCAATTATTACTATTATAAAATTTTTTTTTTTTATAATTTTCAATGGCAAAAATATACCATCATTATTGCATAAATATTCAAAAATACCATCAAGTCATCTCAAAATACAAAATTAAAAAGAAAAAATATTATTGAAGAAAAATAAATTGCATTGGTTTTACTGGGGTGGAGGAAGTTACATTTTTAGGTGTCCGGTCACTTATGACCGGGAAGACAACCAATGCAACCCCAAAACGAAGAGCACCAGAGGGTTAAAATAACAAAATATGGGCATTTTAAAATTAACTTAGATAACGCAAATGTAAGATTGATGAGTGCAATGCACACATTTCCCATGCAAGACTTTAAAAACGAGCATCAGTAAACCTCCAGACATGGCAAAGGGAGCCGTTTTATGGAGTTTGCACAGACAGCAGTGTCTGTATGAGTAATATGTTTGGAGTCAGGTGGTGTGAGATGATTTGGCCGTGGATGGAGCTGTGAGAAGGAAAAATCGGCTCTGCTCATTCCTGAAATACCTACTGTGCTGCGCTCTCCTCTTCAAATGAAGACCCGAAGCCAAGGTCAGGAGAGGATCCAGGAGCCAGGAGAACTTCTCACAGCGAGCACATCTGCACAAGCAACCACAGGAAAAGTCATGATGAGATGCATGCATACATATGTTTCGTTTAATTCCAGAGGACTGCTAATGTTTTTTTCAGTAGCTGTAGGGTTCCCCTTTTCAGTGAAAAGCTAGTTTACTGCCTTTTTTCAAGAGCGATTTTCACTGAAAGTCACTAATGGATACTATTTTACAGTCATGATTTATTGTTATGCTAATCTTAAGCAAGACATCTGTTACAAACATTATAAAAAAATTTATGTTGTTGTCACGATTCACAAGTGAGAGTGCCCCTGATTACCACCTGAGGGCATTCCCTCATGGACTATCATTCAATCAAAGACTACATTACCCATAATCCTTTGCCCGGACTCATCATCACTCATTGTTTACACCTGTGTCTCATTACCCCGTTTATCTCACCCTATATAAGCCTGTTTATCTCAATCATTCACGGCGAAGTCTTCTGTAACGGAACTGCTCTGAGACACAAAGGCTGAGAATCCAAACGCAGCTTTATTAAAGGATAATCCACAATCGTAGTCAAAAACAGGCTAAAGGTCAAACACAGGCAAGCAGTCCAAACAGGCAAACAAGGCAGGAGAGACAGGCAAAAGGGTAATCCACAGAACAGGCAAGTAATCCAAGAGACAAGAAACCAGGGAGAATGCTGAGAAATGCAGTGTTACAACAAACAAGACTTCGCAATGAATGACAGCGATAACCAGGCTTATATAGGGTCAGATAAACGGGGTAATGAGACACAGGTGTAAACAATGAGTGATGATGAGTCCAGGCAAAGGATTATGGGTAATGTAGTCTTTGATTGAACGATAGTCCGGGATGGAATCAGGGGCACTCTCATTGGTGAATCGCGACAGTTATCATATTTTCATATAATTGCAAAACCATTTGATTTTATTTGTCTACCACAAAAGTAGAAATCTTCAAGAAAAACGCCATGATGATACTAAACACTGCAGGAAACTGTTATTATTTATATATTATTCTAACATTTATTAATAATTTGAACTAGCTTTCACTGTTATAGCTTCAGTTTTTAATTTTATTTAAGTTTGAGTAATTTTAGTACTTCAACTTATTTATTTTAGTTAGTTGCAGTTTTTTTTATGTTTATATTTTATTTCAGCTTTACTTCAATTAATGAAAGACATTTTTAATAGTTTTAGTCAGTAACAACACTGTCCCTGTGACCATAAACTCATGCATAAACTTTATTGGGTTTTTATAAGCTGAGTCGTGGAGCAGTGAACCATCTTGCTAACGCTTTTAGTCGTTCATGTGAGCTGCACACCGTCTGGTTGAGCCTCAGGGCCGGTTCAAACGCTGACCCTCTAATCCTCAGTACTGTGACTCTCACATGATGTTGGAATGCTGTGTCGTGGCCCACTCGCTCCCGCTCCCTTCTGTCTTCAATACCCCTCGGCCGACCAGCATCCCTCTCTGCGCACTCTGGAGGACATAACACGTCCACTCCCGGGCATTGGGAGATATGGGGTGGTTTCCGTCTTTTGGAAGATTCTTCTTTTTCTGGGAGCGGAGGAATCAGAATGGAGAGAACAAACCTCTAATACCAAAGGTAGTGCGGCTCCTTTCTGTTTATAAGTTTTTTTTAATGGCTACATTTGTCAATTTATTGTACTTTTGTGCCTGCTAAGCGTTGTTTATTAGCACACACCACCTGCATTGTTTTAGCAGCCAATTCACTAAAGACATTATGCAAATCAAAGAGTGAAAACTAACATAAATTCTGGTTCAACCAATGATGCGAGTTTAAGGCAGGATTACCTGTAATACACTTATACACTTAATACATTTAGTGGCAAACTGAGAGCGGCAAAAATGTTTGATTAAACTATTTGGATATAATAATAATAAATAATAATAACTTAAAATTATAAATAAAAATTATAATATGTATTGATACTATTTACAATAATAATAACAAATGCAGCTAATTATTTATTGCCATCAATAATAATAAATATTAAGAATAACTTAACTATCATTATTATTGTAATAACTTACTAATATGATTATATATTACAAGAATAATTCATATTATTGATAATTCATTTGAACAACAACAACAACAACAACAACAACAACAACAACAATAATAATAATAATAATAATAATAATAATAATGACGATTATTATTTCCAAATAGTTTAATCAAACACCTTTTGGTCAGTTTTGGCCAAATTTACTTCAGTACATTATTAATAATAATAATAATAATTATTATTATTATTATTATTATTATTATTATTATTATTATTATATAATTTGTGTAAAAATAAAATTGATAATTATTTTGCTATTATTATTATTATTATTATTATTATTATTATTATTATTATTATTATTATTATTATTATTAATGTACTGAAATTTGGTCCAAACTGTCTAAAAATATTCAAGTGACCAAGAGTGTTTGATTAAACTATTTGGATGTAATAACTTAAAATTAGCATTAAAAATTATCATTATTGCTACTATTTACAATAATAATAACAAATGCAGCTAATGATTTATTACCATCAATAATAATAAATAATAACAATAACTTAACTATCATTATTATTGTAATAACTTAATATGATTATATATTATAAGAATAATTCATATTATTGATAATTGATTTGAACATCAAAAACAACAACAATAACAATAATAATGACGATTATTGTTTACAAATAGTTTAATCAAACACCTTTGATCAGTTTTGGCCAAATTTACTTCAGTGCATTAATAATATATAATAATTTGTGTAAAATTAACAGTGATAATAAGGTTGCTATTATTATTAATGCACTGAAATTTGGTCCAAACTGTCTAAAAATATTCAAGTGTTTTATTAAATTATTTGGAAATAGTAGCTAATAATAATAACTTAAAATTATTATTATTATTATTATAATGCACTGAATCAAATGGTCCAATGCTCTTAGGGTATATTCAATTGACCAAATTCATGAACTTTCTACTTCTTATACCATCATCAGGGAGACGGAAAAAATTCAGAAGGCACCTCAGCTGTCGTGTATCTGGGAACGCACGACAGTTCAGGAAGTCAGACCAGCTCGAGTTTATCCAGCCATGAAGGGTCAACCAGGGTTTCATCATGGAACGTCTTCACTTCCCGTGTTTTTAGTACATCCAGTTGGAGCGACTATATTCTGAAGTATCTCCTCATCACGAGCAACCTGCTCTTCACCGTTCTTGGTCTGGTCACACTAGTAGTAGGCCTGTGGGGCCTGATCAATAAAGAGTCCTTCGCTCAGGAGAAGATCAGTGGTATCGGCACGGACCCCATGCTGCTCTTCGCGTTTCTCGGTTTGGTTCTCGCCCTGCTGAGCCTGACGGGATGCGTGGGGGCGCTGCGGGAGAACATGTGCCTTCTTCGGACCTTCTCGGCCGCCGTGCTGCTCCTGGTGGTGGCGCAGATTCTGGTGGCGGTCGTGGTTTACAGCCTGCAAGGCCAGATCGTGGAGGTCTTGCGCTCGGGCATGCTGGCCGCCATGGTGCGGTACCAGGACGACCTGGACCTGAGGTTCATCACTGATGAGATCCAGACGGGCCTGCAGTGCTGCGGGGCGGATACCTACAGAGACTGGGAAATCAATGTGTGAGTGCATGAGCAAAATAAGTGGAAATCAAGAGAGGGGCTGACATCATTACAGTTTCCAACACTGCAGTAGTCCAAAGTTTGTTAAATACACAGATTATACAACCTAATTTGCAATAAAGATCCTCTCCAGAATTTTAATACGTTCTGGACTCAATAGTTTGGAGTTGGCTTTCTCTTGCTTGTTGTTCCTGATCTTACTTTTCGTATAATTTTCCCATTCATGCTTTCCAATATATTTCATTTTATCACTTTAGCAATCCAAATTACGATTATCCATTATTGACAAAGTCAAGCTTTACTGAAGGGAGTTTAAAGTTGAAGTTTGAATTATTTTCTACATACATTCTCTGATCACATTTCCTCAAATCATGCAATTTGTTAAAGAGAAGTATGCCTTTACTTTTCTAAGGAACTTCATGCTTGTTGGATGATAAAACAGAGAAAATCCTATAAACCTTGAAGTAGGGACCAGAATATCAGAAAGACTTGGCCTATTAAACAACAACCTAGCAAACACCCACCACATGCAATGCCCTAAAAACAGCCCGAATCCCTTAGCAACTAAATTGCAACACAATTGCATAATGACATCAAGTTTTACATGAACCCCCTTGACCTGAACTAGTAAGCAATTATCTAGAAAGCACTCAAAAATGCACTAAAAACATTCTAAAATCCCTTAGCAAACTATCTAGCAACACCCTAGCATCATGGCATTAAGTTTTGCATTGACCATTTTGACCTATAGTAAACAACCACCCAGAAATGGTGAAGTTCCAAACGTAATTTAGGGAGTAGCGAGCCCATCTAATCTTCCAATCAACAGCCATAGTATATAAACAGCTCCTTACCTCTCCTCAGTCTCAGATGTTCCAGCATCCCACCACCTCCCCAAACTCCGCTTTATCTTAGGTACCTTGCCCTATAATCATTTAGTCACTATGGGGGTATATCAGAGCTTGAGTTGAAACTGCTTCACCGAGCCCCTCATCAGTAGACAGCAAGCCAAATAAGCTTAACCTAAATATCTTAAGATTATATGGGCAAACAAATTTGTTAAATCCACTCTGAATTTCTTAGCAACCACATAGCAACACCCTAGCATCACGACATCAAGTTTTGCATTGACCATTTTGATCTGGGATAGTAAGCAATCATCTAGCAATGACCCTAATCCAAATTAGAATCCCTTAGGACTACCTATGCCGAGTTCTCACTGCCTGATTTTAACCCCAATTTTGACTCGCAGAAAAGGTTTTGTAATAATAATATATGTGAATGATCAAAGACGCGATCTGAGAGACTCACTGATGCCCATGAGATATTTAGCATGCTAAATATCTGGACCTGTCTGCGATTCAAAATCATGGCTGTGTGAAATGCGTTCTGACTGAAAATTACATTGATGATGGCCTACAGCCAATGAGAGGGCAAGATACAGGGCAGCGGGAGGTTCAGGGAGGAGTTATGGACCAGAATATCAGTGTTTTAATAGATATATTTACAGTTATATCAAACAGAAACAAAGCACAAACATCTGCTTGACCAGCAGCAAAAGGATTTATTTACCTCCAACTCTCTTTGCAGAACACTATCATTGTCTCCCCAACCATTGCAAGTTTCTTCAGTCTATATTTTTAATAATAATTCCAGTCTTGCGTGATCTCGCGTTGTTTCCTTGTCACAACTCGTGTGTTTGCTAGTGAAACGTAGTTTGCGGACGGGACAGAGTTGTCGCCGATTCTTCCTCTTGTAAAGTCATGGAATGTGAAACCTCTTGTTGCCGATCCATCGCACAGTGTGAACACAGCAGTGACTGAATGCTAGCACAGATAGTCATGCAGTGTGAAAAGAGCAGTGATCCGACGAGTTTGAAAATCGTGCAGTCTGAACTCGGCACTAGCAACACCCTAGCATCATGGCATTAAGTTTTGCATAAACCTTTTCGACCTAGTGTTGTAAGCAACCACCCAGACCACTCTAGCAATCAAGCAGAAAAGCACTAAAACAGTCTGAGTCCCTTAGCAACCACTTAACATTAAGTTTTGCCCTTTCCCAAATGTCACCCTAAACACTCACAGTCTTCCTAAGAGTCCTCACTTTCGTGAAGTAATGCCGCTTTGACTGTCGGCGAAGTCTGCTGTGGAGCCTGCTTTAGTGTGAGGGCGCTTAACTACGGCAGCCATTGTAAGTCCACAAGACCGTAAGTGCATTTGAAGTGTGCCATTTGGGTCAGGGTCTTAGGAACACCTTAGCATCCAAAAGGCAATTACTTACAACATCCTAACGGCTTTGAATCGGCATGCATGTCTAACAATTTCCAAAATGTAAAACTGTAAGCCTTCTTATTTTTGCATGAATTCTTGGTGCCACAAGTGGGGCAGATGTGACACTTCACCCTTGACCTACCTTTGAACTCAAAAAGCATTGTTGCAAATCCAGTTGAGTGAGTCTCACCGGTATCTATTTTTCTGGCACAGGTATTTCAACTGTTCGGCTCCAGGGATCCAGGCTTGCGGAGTGCCTCCTTCATGTTGTGTAGATCCCCTGGAGAACGGGACGGTGTGGAACACCCAGTGTGGAGTGGGTGCCCAACAGCTGGACGAGTTCTCCGCCCAGAGCGTGATCTTCCTGGGTGGTTGTTTGGGCAGCATCTCCCGCTGGATTGAGCACAATGGTGGAGGGATTGTCACAGTAGTTATAATTCTGCTGGGGGTCCAGATACTCACTCTGTTCATAACGGCTCGTCTGCTGCAGAAGATACGGTGGAACAGAGCTCAGCATGATGTGTACTTACAATCACTGCAATAAATGGACTCAGATGTTTTCAATAACAGGATATTGTGCCATAGGGATTCTGAACCAGCCTGGATTAATTCATTGCATCTGGCATCTGGAGATGTCAAGCAGTTTATTCTGGAGACAAATAGTCTAGGAATTTTATGACAGCATGTAAAATCTTAAAAGGCATTACATTGGATAAAGGTTCTTATTGGTGCATTGTTTGTAAATGTTTTCAGTAAATACCTATTCTTAGTTGGTGAAGTTGCTTAAATCACCAAATCATACTCTATGCACATACACTAACACAGACACCTCTACCTACGCAAGGTTTTTGTATAATATCACATTTCATAATGTCTTAAAGCGCAATTCATAAGGGCCGCTAAGCTGCTCTATATATGAACATCATCAGTTCAACTTCAGTCAAGTTGACAAATGAAGTGTAAATGTGAACGTGCTGGGAGTTCTTGTTTATTTTGTACATGTGGTAAGCAGGGCGAGGCCAAGAGCTGTGGGAACAGACTGAGGCTGGTGGCACGAGTGCTAATGACCTGCATGCCACACTAGCCTCGTATCTCTCACGGAGGAGCTCCGGAAGGATAAAAGGTGGAGTGACGACAGTGAAGGATGAGACAGGAACAGACATGGACTTGTGTTTGTGTGGCAGTCGTCCGTGAAGGGCTGGCGCTTTCATTTTGTTATTTGTGTTTATTTTGGAATTAAAGTTTAATGTTCGCCGGTTCCCACCTCCCGCCTCCTTCTTCCCTGAGCCTTAACTTTGTTACAGTACAATATAAAACATTTAACATGAGTTTAAAATAATTTGACATGTATGATTCTATAACTAAGCCTCAAATATTTTTTTTATAGTGCAATAATTTCAAAATAATGTAGAAACAACAAGACAGTATATTTTAATTATCAGTTCAATGGCATTTCTTTACTAAGTACTATGAAGGTCAGTATCACCGATACCAATATTGCTACTGATGATTCATTTGAGTTTATGTGGACGAAATGAGTATTGCCATTTAACATTACATTATAATTTAAAATGATCGCTTTATCTTAATGGACTGAGGAGCATTAGCAAGTTCTTGCTTTAAGATGTTACTTCACTTTTCCAACAAGGCGCTTGCTCAAGTTCTCGAACACATCTGGAGGCACATGTGGTGTCATGTGGTCTGGCATAACAAGGACAACCAGCCGCCTGTCTCTCTGTAGCACTATCTTAGGTGTCTTAAGCTAAGAACACACCAAACCTACGCCGACCAACTAGTGGCAACTAAAGCAGACTGCTGAGTTGGCTCACGTTGACAGCGTCTGGGTCCAAAGTTGCCCTGACACACCAAGCACGTCCGTTCTGCGCCTGCGTAAGAGTAAATGGCTTTCCGTACCAGCTGGAGGCAGTATCTGTTTTCGTTATTCAAAGCGGGAAACCGGAAGAGCTACCCTGTATATCCTATATAAACAAAGCGCACCTCATAGGCCCTGTCCCAAATGGCACCCTAAACCCTTGCGGTCTTTCTCTGAGTCCGCACTTTCACAACGTAACGCCGCTTTGACTGCCGGGTAGAAGTCTGCTGTGTAACCCGCACCAGTGCAGGCTTGGCAGAAGTGCTCATCGAGGGCGCATATCGACCTCAAAGGTTGCAGTTTATTGCTCTGGCCACATTTGCAGACCTCTTGCCTCTCTGCAGCAGGACTATATGACACTTTCTAACAAAGATCTGTAAAGCTTATTTGGATTTTACAAAAGTACCTTTCAACTACAGCATCCTGAATATATATAATATCATATACCCAGATAGCATGGTGATATTGACACAAAGCCATTGATCCAAATTGCTAATGTTATTACTGAAATCTTATTAGCAAATAGTTACACTACTAGTTACTGCAAAAAGTAATATTACGTTAACTACTGACTGCCCAAAGTTGTATTTCACACACACAACTTTCATCTCTCTCTCTATCTCTCTCTCTTCCAAAATGGCCATATTTGAAATTAAAGTCGAGCAGTTTGCATCACTGGATATTGCTGTCAGTCATTTAAAGGTGAACTATGTAAGATTTTTGCAGTAAAATATCCAAAAACCACTAGGCCAGTGTTATATATTTTGTTTATATATCTAAGTTGAGTACTTAGAATATCCCAAATATTTCCAACTATTTGTAAATCGTAAGAAATTGTTATTTTAACCAAGGAACCGAGATGTTTGAGGGAGTCGCCTGTCGATTGCGTCATATCTGCATTACCCTCGGTTTTCGGTTTTATTTAGCAGAAATGCTTTACTCTCACTGCTGTGTGAACAAGTGTCATAGCAGCCGCCGAGCGAACGTCATAACTTCCTTTTCAACACACTCAGATACATCTAATACGATAAACAGAGTTGCGTTACCTCATACTCATGACTGGAAAAGAGGAAGTGGCGCCGGCGACCGTGTCATAATAAAAGTCCCGCCGGCGACTATGCCATAATAACAGTCCCGCTCTTCAATCGCTCCTGCGGCCTTGCTCAGCTCCACAACACTCGGTCCTGCTCTGCTTCAGACTACAGTAATGTTAATAATTCCTAGTCCTATCCTGACTCTTTTCCACCGGCTGTGAGGTGAAGACCACATGTCCCAAGATTCTGCGCTCAAACGTGGCATCATCAAACTATGCCTTTGTTTTGAACAGGCGACCTCTAGTGGATGGAAAAGTTACATAGTGCAGCTTTAACATTTCCATCGTAAAACAGTTGACTAATATTAAATGATTTTCATTTGCAACTTCCATCTTACCTCGCTCTCTTCGCGCTGGTGTGCGTGCATGGCTTTGGAGACGCTCTGAAGGGAGGGTGGGATCTTGTGTTGTAACACTGGCGATTATTTCACCGGTTGTTTATAGCAACTTGAGTATGAGTATCGACACATGAGTATCGACACATCCTGTTTATAGCGCAGACATTTGAATAACTCTATCGCCTTCTTGAGAAGGATACTGGTTTATACTGGTTGTTATGTTTGCGTAGACCTACGTTTGCATATTTAAAGTGTTTCAGCTGTATTTGCCCAAAAAAACACTAGTTGCGTTAATTAAATTGCTGATACACTGAAACATTTTAAAGGGTGACTGAAGTGTTTTGATTTACTGCATCTTGCATTTGGCTACATATGTTACAGACTGCATTGTGCATAATGTTTCCGTTTGTGACCAGCAGTTGAAAAACTACTCAGATTGTTGAAAAGTATGAAAATAATCAAGCTTTATTTGATGTCCAAGCCCCTTCTGTGCTGCCGGTGTCATGAGTCGGACTCATTCTCATATGGTCTCCTCCAGCATCATAAGGCCAATAAACTGGGCCGGACTCTCACAGAGAGCTGCTCCCAGTACTTGCGCTATGGGCAGATGCCGAGACCCCACAGCACCCAAACACAGCACTCATTTTTGTACAAGACACAAATTTTGCAACTTGACAAAATGTAAACATCCATCGTTAAAAAGATCTAGCTGATGCTACATTTTGTACATTGATGATGAGTGATATGGAAGTAAAAGCAAGAAGTGGTACCTAAACTGCTGTTAATATGCATGTAAAACAATGAAGTAAAAAAGAGAAATAAGAAAAGTTATCTGAAATTAGCATTGGCGACAAGAGTGAAATCTAGTTCTACAGAAAACGCCAGTTTGAAGAGGTAGATTAACTAATTCCAGTTAGTTACTTACAAATGCTGTCCATACACGACTAACCAAACTTCTACTAAAGATATTGCTAATATACATATTAAAATGGCGTATTAAGGTGCAGGATGTTGTCATGATCATCCACCGGTTGCTGATTCAGTGGGATGTAGGAACAGGGAGTGACTTCATATAATGCCGTACTGGGTCAGCTCATGTAACTCCAGGTGACTGTATGCCTCCCACGGACAGATCACGTTAAAGTCTGCGAGAGAGGATATGATTACAAATGCACATAATCTCAAAGGACTTACTTTTTTTGACTTAAAAATTGTACATACCAGTTCCCAACCATTCCATTCCAGGAATGTCTTCACCAAATCTGAGAACAACAGCATTAATAATATTAAGACAGATACAGTGTGCAGCATTTAAAGGGTTAGTTCACCCAAAAATGAAAATTCTGTCATTAATTACTCACCCTCATGTCGTTCGACACCCGTAAGACCTCCGTTCATCTTCAGAACACAAATGAAGATATTTTTGTTGAAAGCTGATGGCTGAGAAAGGCTTCAGATAGGCCTCCATTGGCATTCAGTACACTTATACTCCCAAGACCGATAAAAGGCACTTAAAATGTCGTTACAAAGTCTATCTCACCACAGTGACTCTACAATAATCTTACGATGCGACGACAATAGTTTTTGTGCGCAAAAAAAAATCAAAATAACACCTTTATCCAGCTTGTTATTGCCTTCCGTGTGTGCCTCCACGACGCATGCGCGAGAATATGACGTAGCGCCGGCGTTCGGGAATCCATGAAATGCACACTTAAGCCCCATTTTGAGCACTACGCCGAGACCTAAAGCACGATCAATGTAGAATTCAACAGCTTAGACACGCGCGTCTTCCTCTGCTTGTAAACAAATCTCTTCTGGGTCATCTGTCCGAACGCCGGATCTGCGTCATATTCTCGCGCATGCGTCGTGGAGACACACACGGAAGACAAGAACAAGTTGGATAAAGGTGTTATTTTGATTTTTTTTCGCACAAAAACTATTGTCGTTGCATCGTAAGATTATTGTAGAGTCACTGTGGTGAGATGGACTTTGTAACGATGTTTTAAGTGCCTTTTATTGGTCTTGGGAGTATAAGTGTACTGAATGCCAATGGAGGCCTATCTGAAGCCTTTCTCAGCCATCAGCTTTCAACAAAAATATCTTCATTTGTGTTCCGAATATGAACGGAGGTCTTACGGGTCTCGAACGACATGAGGGTGAGTAATTAATGACAGAATTTTCATTTTTGGGTGAACTAACCCTTTAAGAACAAACTGAAGGCAGTAAAAGTGGTTGTACCCAATGACACCCTTTTTGGGGGGTTTGCTCTTGAACTGCCGCGTTGACCTCTGCTTGAACTTGGGCGGGCCCTTGCGGGGACTGCCGGGTGCCGTGGCACGTGTGGCTGTGGCAAGCTTGCTGCTCGCTTTAGGCTTTAAGGCCTCCATGACCACAATGGAAATTAATGGCGAGTACCGTGCACTGATTTGATGATGATCTGTAAGAGAGGGTTGAGAGATTGTTGTTTGGCATTGAAAAATTGGCAAATAAACAAGCAAAACGTGTATAAGGAAAGAATATATAAGTACAATTATTTCCACTAAAGTTTAATGACGATTAAAGATTCATATTCCACAATCCAAATGGGAATTGGAAACCATTTATAAATAGAACCTATAGGTCACCTGTTCTGAGCAGGTGAATAAATAGACTCTTGTATATTAATAATCATAAATCCCTCGGCTGTCAGACTCAGTGCATGTGATAATGAACGCGGTTCCTTTAATCCCCCTTACTATGATCAAGCCCCCTCTAATCTGCTGTCCAGAGGGTTTCTCAATTAATCCCATTAGATGAAGGTCAGTGCACAATAAGCAGAATTTGCTTGATGTCAAACTCTTCCTTTTATAAGCTGAAGCACATACTGTGCTGTGATACAGGAAATGAGTTCCAGTCATCACTTGCATCCCAATAGTTTCTCTGCTGCAGTTGAAAGAGTGGCACCAAACATATCTGGACATGTAAGACATGCTTAAAATGTCTGAATGCCATTGCATTAGATACAAAAAAAAAAGAAACAAGTGCCGATCTGCACCTCAAATGCTGCAGTATCTGTTTTATTTTCTTCGTAATTTTTGCTCAAGTCACTGTTTTGGTAATTCTAGTGGATGTATGAAGTCATGGGTATAATTCATCAAAGGATCGTTCACACCAGTCGAACTCAGTTCCCGGAGATCCAACCCTAATCAAACACATGTGAACCAGCTAATCAAGCTCTTCAGGATTACTAGAAACCTCCAGGCAGAGGCCAGTTGCATAAACATAGCCTGCATCTAAATAGTAAGTGACATAAGTAATATTCAATACTATTTAGGGCAGATAGGGTGGATAATAGGCACATTGGGATGGAGGGATAGTCATTAATATGTTATTAAGTTTATAGTCATTAAGATTGACCATGGTTAATCATTGTTACTTTTTGGATTTAAATCAGACCAATCTACCTTTTTATGTAACTGACTTTTAAAAAGTTATGACCAGAATTAGATGACTATAGTTTATACAACCGGTCGCAGATGTTTTGGAACTGGTTGACCAAAAATGATAACAAAGATAACGATAATAACTATATTAGCATCCACACAAACTTGTCTGCCACTTTAAATGCTTCAGCTCATTAAACTCAGGTGGATTCTGTTTTGCTGTCTATGCTGTGTATGGTTCATCAGCTGTAAAATTGTTCTGAGAGTAAACGAATTACAACGAATATTAAAGCTTTGCTGCTATAGTTATCGTCCTTGATGTGAACGGGCCTTAACTATATCATTTCAACTAACAACAAACAAACAGAAACAATATATATCTTTTAGAACAATATATACTATCAGTCAAAAGTTTGGAAATTGTACTATTTTGATTGTTTTCTGCTCACCAAGGCTGCATTTATGTTATTAAAAATACATTAAAAAAACTGTAATATTATGAAATATTAAATTTATAAACTGTTTTCTATTTGAATATGTTTTAAAATGTAATTTATTCCTGTGATTCAAAGCTGTATTTTCAGCATCATTACTCCAGTCTTCAGTGTGATATGATGATTTGATGCTCAAGAAACATTTATGATAATTATCAATGTTGAAAGCAGTTGTGCAAAAAATTTGTTTTAGGATTCTTTGATGAATAGAAAGTTCAAAAGAACAGTATTTATCTGAAATAGAAAGCTTTTGTAACATTGTACTTCTGTTCAAAAGTTGGGTCGGTATAAAGTATAATTTTTTTGGGGAAAGAACTTAAAGAAATGAATACATTTATTCAGCAAAGATGCATTAAATTGATCAAGTGACAGTATAGACATTTATAATGTTGCAAAAGCTTTATATTTCAGATAAATGCTGTTCTTTTGAACTTTCTATTCATTAAATAATCCTGAATTTTTTCACATTTTTCACAACTGTATAATTGACACTGATAATGATCATAAATTATTCTTGAGCATCAAATCATCATATCAGAGTGATTTCTGAATGATCATGTGACACTGAAGACTGGAGTAATTCTATTTTTGAATCACAGAAATACATTGCATTTTAAAATATATTCAAATAGAAGAAAGTTATTTTAAATGGTAAAAATATTTCACAATTTTACAGTTTTTTCTGTATTTTGGATCAAATAAATGCAGCCTTGGTGAGCAGAACAGACTTCTTTCGAAAACAATCAAAATAGTACAGTTTCCAAACTTGTGCTTATGCTGTCTTTCTTTAAAATAAATGCCACAACAACGACTTTCAGAAGTTTGACTTAAACATTCAAATATTTTTTATCGTCACTATTATATATTTATATCAATATATGCCAACACATATCATGTTCATATCAGCATAACTATTAGCTATAACTTAAACTTTTGACATAACTAAAACATTACAAATCTTTTTTTTCCATTCTAGATGTTGTGCTGTGTTTCTAGATGTTCTCACCTGCTGGTCTTTTCTCGGTTAGTGTGTGTGTTGAGATGGTCAGGACGTGGCTCTCTGTCAGCACACGTGCTCATATCAGCTCTTATATAGTTCTGAGCATCATAAGATGATTATTTCTGCACATGTTGGCCCTTCCTCTTTCCAAAACATTGCGGCTGTCATCAACCCATAAAAGGTTCGATGAGGTAACATCCACAGATATGAGATTAATCCTGTTTGTTTTCCATCGTTCATGCAATTTTAATATTAGACTTTAATTAGGGACTTTTATTTGTTTTGGCTTTTTCTAATTTGTTGGATATATTTTTTGAAAAAAAAAAAAAGAAAAAAGATTTACATATACTATCAGTGTAACAATTTGACTGAAAACAATTGTGAATTAAAATAATTAAATAGAATATTGCATACAATATCTGTCAAGATTTGAAATTGAAGACATTTAACTTTAAAATGGAAAAACAGACCTGCAGGAGTGAGGAGTCACATCAAAATATTCACATCACCAATTTTGTTTATGCACACAGAACTGTCATCTCACATATTCACACCCATGACACATCCAGTGTGATGATCCTGATCTTCTACTAATCAACAGTTTTTTTGAATCACCTGTCCAGACGTCCCGTGTGTGCTGGGAGTCCTGGCTTCAGTTTGATCAGCAGTCTGTCAGATAATCTCCACATCTCCATCCATTCAGAGAAAAGATTAACATCTCCAACCTGAGCAACCACACAACAACACTAACTCAACGGCAGTATCAGTATCATTCCCTTCTAATTTATAATAGAAAATACATTTTCACCCGGTATCACAGACAAAGGCTTAAGCTAGTCCCACCAGACTAAAATGCTAAAATGTTTCAGCTGTTTTCACTGAAAGTCCTAAAAATGTCAGTGTCATTGTTTTGCATCAAGATGCATATCGTTAAAGTTTTTTTCTAAGACACGTTTATAAATGCTACTTAAATGTCCTAATTGAACTAATGCCTAATCCTGGCTTAGTCTAAGCCCTGTCTGTGAAACCGGGCCTTTATAGCATATTTCTGTGGTACAGAGATCATTTCAATGTAATGTCTGTTTATCAATCACAATGTGCCACACCATATAATTCATTTCATTAATCAGTCCTTCCAGAAAAATACGGCTTTGTTTTGTGATTGTTGCGAGCAAAAATCCTTGATTATGCGGCACGTTTTCTTAAAAAATGCGATGGAAAATGGGGGATATTTATGCAATTTTATGCGATGAAATTGCGGGAACTTGCAAAAACTGCGGTTTGATGAAAAAGAGAAAAAAGCACTACATCACAGAAAGTGCTGGGAATATTTAAGAAGACCTTAATAAACACATGGCTCAAATTTACAAAACATTGAGTCAAACAAGGTCTGTAGCTTTACAAAAGGAATATGCTACAGCTTCTGAAAAAATGAATAAATAACTTCCTGTTTTACAGAGGTAGCTACACAAAACAGACATTTGAGTGCTTCCAATGCACAAAGTGCAATCTCTTATTAAAGGGTTAGTTCACCCAAAAATGAAAATTCTGTCATTAATGACTTCGCCTCATGTTGTTGGACACCCGTAAGACCTCCGTTCATCTTCGGAACACAAATGAAGAAACTTTAGTGGAAATCCAATGGTTCAGAAAGGCCCTGTGCACTGCACTGTTCACTCTCAAGACCCATAAAAGGTACTAAAGACATCGTTACAAAGTCCATCTCACTACAGTGGTTCTACAATAACTTTATGAAGCGCCGAGAATAGTTTTTGTACGCAAAAAACCCTAAATAACGACTTACATAGTGATGACCGATTTCAAAACACGGCATCATGAAGCTTTGAAGCGTTATGAATCAGCGAGTCGATTCATGATTCGGATCGAGTGTCAAACTGCTGAAATACGTGACTTTGGCGATCCAAACCGCTGAATCGACTCACTGATTCATAACGCTTCGAAGCTTCATGATGCTGTGTTTTGAAATCGGTCAACACACCGGGAAACTGCTTTGCGCTGTCTTTTGCTGTATTTTTGTTGGCAAATGGGAATTTGCGTGCTTCATCATGGTTTCACCAATATCTATGGTTTCACCACGGGGTTTGCAGCTTTTCGATGATGTTCGCGTCAGGTAATTACTTCACTTCAAAACGTTCCCATGGCAATAGGGGGAAATGGCAACTCTTGTGTGAAGTAAACAAACATTTTTCAACTTTTTTGCAATGAAAATGCCGGGATTATGAAATCATGCTAGCCCCGCATATTTTGCACATGGAAATAGGCAATTTATGCGGCGAAAGTGCGGCATATTTGAAAAAATGCGGCCCCTGCATAAATATGCGGACTTTGGCTGATTATGCATTAAATAATGCGATCGCATAATCGCGTTTTTCTGGAGGGACTGATTAATTTCATATCATGGTACATCACATACAAAATAATTAGTGTTTGCAAGGCAGGTATGACTATTACTTTATTAAGTTTAAAAATAGAAAAATAATGAAGCGGACAGAGCCATATTGTCACGATCTACGACTGTAGAGAAGCCTACGAAACAGGAGCTGATAAACCAAAATAGTCTTTATTAGCCTTATTAATTTGGACCCATTTCCATCCAACCTAGGTAACCTAAGTCATGATTATCGTGATGTGAGGTGTGTTAAGAGTGACTGAACCTACTCAGATCTCGAATCGTAAATATTTAACATGTTCATGATAAGAAATCCTGTGTGGGGGGAAACACGAGGATAAATGTGCACACGCACTAGAGATTATCACGTGAAACGAAACAATACCCAATCAGAAAGCGCGCTGATGGATGACTGTAAAGTCCATGTTCACACCGTCTCCACAACTTCATCTAAACAGCCTCTGCCATTTTTTGAATTTTCATGCAGCTATTATATTAGTATTTTTTCATGTTAATGTTTTTTATTGCCCTATGAAAGTCTATAGACTGATTTTTATGTGAAGGACTCAGGACATTTTTGCCGGGAAAATCAAAAGTGTGTGAGGTTTAAGCTCGCTCCCGAGATTTTTATTTTGTTTTTGAGTGGAAAGCGTGCAGCAAATATTAACATATTAATAGAAACATCGCTCTCAGCAGTGTGGACGGCATCTGGATGTTCGTTAACAGTATATTGTTGCAAAAGTATTTCCAACTTTTTACTTCCAAGCTACGAATGAAAAAGAACTTTGCTGTGAGTATATCGGGGCTTTGAGTCACGTTCAGTTTCTTGTAAGTTAAGTGTGCACGAGTGTGAGCACGAGCAATAAGTTGCTGCTGCAGTTCATTTAATGGCCACCGGTGTCGCTAATAACAAGGGTTTCTGAATTCTACAGATAGCCCCTTTAAAAGAACCATTTATTTTACTTAGTATAAAGAACATTTTAATTTTCTACTATAAAGAACCTTTTGTGAAATGGAAAGCTTCCATTGATGTTAAAGGTACTTCATGGAACCATCGATGCCAATAAAGATTTTTTTTAAGTAGCAACTGTAGCACCCACATATATATATATATATATATATATATATATATATATATATATACAGTATATATATAAATGGTAAATGGACTGCATTTATATAGCGCTTTTAACAGACCTACGGCCATCCAAAGCGCTTTACATTTTGCCTCACATTCACCCATTCATACACTCATTCACACACCGACGGCGGTGTCAGCCATGCAAGGCGCCATCCAGCTCGTCGGGAGCAGCTGGGGTTAGGTGTCTTGCTCATGGACACCTCGACACTTGGTCAGGTGGAACCGGGGATCGAACCACCAACCTTCCGGTTTGTAGACAACCTACATGAACCACTGAGCCACTGCCGCCCACAATATATATGCATGGACTCGTGCTGTAGTCTGCGTGCTGAGCTGCAGTGGCAGTGTATTTTCTTTCTTTCAGCACATACAATAACATTAAATTGAGTGCACACCAAAAGACATAAAACATTACATTTAACAGCCAGGCTAGATTAGCAATGCAGATGTATCACAGTCAGTATAACACTGTAGTTTAAATAAATTTTTTTGGAGTTACATTTTCATAACTTTTCACTTTTATAATTAATAACACTAAACCTCCATTTCTAAACACCTCTTTATCCATTTTTCTAACTTATTTGAAACCAAAATAAAATGAAATAACTATTTGAACAATATTTTTTAGTAGCCCACTATCAATCAACAAGTTAACCATGAAATACAAAAATAACTACTACTACAAAAAGACTACTACCAAAATATTATGTACTCTCAACCATTGATAAACTATGTTTTTACATTAGTTAGGTATGGTTAGCATGTTAATTCCTCGTGGTTAGCATGGTTAACATGACAATCAAACCATCAAACCTCACATTTTACACACGTTCAAAAATAAACAACATTACAAACCACTGTGCAATCTTAACTTATGACAAGGAAGGCATTAATAAAAATTCCATACTGTTAGCGATTGCACTCGCGATCTGAGGAATAATAAGACCAAGGTGACAGGAATCCGAGTTGAGCATAGGCGTCGATTTCGGGGGGGACGGGGGGGACGCGTACCCACCAGATTTCGTCATGAGTCCTTTTGTACCCACCACTTTTTTTTTTTTTTTTAAACCTCGAGTTCAATTTTGCGGTGAAGCATTGCTGACACACAAATATTATTTTTTCCACTCAATTGTGTCGTAATAACGATATCTTATGTTGTTTTAACTACATCTTTTCTCATAATAACGAGATCTTATGTCGTTTTAACGACATCTTTTGTTGTAAAAACGTTTGAAAAGCAGAAGCAAGCTCCGTAAAATAGGCTCTTCCGCTGCCTGTATCCAGGGCCGGCCCTGACCAATTTGCTGCCCTAGGCAAGATTTTACTTGGTGCCCCTTGTAAGGTTTAGCACTACATGTTATCAGTCTAAGTTGTGGAATTACTACGGTTTTATTTTTGTAATGCATTGATGTTTTTATTTTTATTTTCATTGTTGTTGTTTTATATGATGCCCAGTCCATTCTACCCCGTCATTATGTTCATGATATTATTATTATTATTATTTAATTTTTTAAAAGGCTGATGATAGTTAAACTATACAAAAATAGCACCTATGCCACATTACAGCCTTAACACAAATAGCAAGAGTAATAGCATCCAGCATTCATGCACAAACTAATTGAGAACTAGCAAAAGTGTTTGTTTTCCAGTAGATGGCAGCAATCTTCCACTAAACTATGCACATTCATGTTTTCACCATGAATTAAACTGAGAAATGTGGATATTTAATGTGAATTTTAAATAAAATGTTGCTATTTTAAATAAACCTGTATATAAATATCATTACTTATTTTGGCAAATACATTTTAAAATTACCATATGTCCCCTTAAAACTGCACAACTGTAGAGTAAAAACATTAGGCTATTAAAAAAGTGATATTGCATGCATTTTTATTTACAAAATCACACTGGCTGTGGCCTCTGGAGAACCCAGAACAGCTGTTTGCATAAAGTTTAAGGTAAAACTGGAATGAATTAGCGAACATTAGTATTTTACTACTATGCAATTAAATAAACTGTACATTCATTAGCCTACATCACTTTACTTCTGTCTTTACACTGCAAAAAATGCTCTTCTTATTTAGTATTTTTTTCTTGTTTCCAGTCCAAATATCTAAACATTCTTTTAAATCAAGATGTATTTACTAAAATGACATTAGATATTTTTTCTTGTTTTCTGGGGGGAAAAAACACTCAAATGAAGTGAGTTTTTGCTTAAAACAAGCAAAATCATCTGCCAAATGGGGTGAGAAAAATGATATTATTTCTGTTTGGGACGGAAACAAGAAACAATATTTAATCAAAAACTAGATTATTTTTCTCACCCCAGATCATTTAGCTTGTTTTAAGCATAAACTCACTTAATTTAGATTTTATTTTCAAGAAAACAAGAAAATATATCTTATGTAATTTTACTTATCTAGTAAATGCATCTTAATTTAAGAAGTTTTAGATATTTAGACTAGAAACAAGACAAAAATACTAAGTAAGAAGAGCATTTTTGCAGTGTGTCCTTTATCTTGCCTGCATCAGAGGGCTTCTGTCTTTTTTGACACTACAATTCGGCCATCCATCATATCAGGCAACTTTCACCGTGTCTACACCTGGAGCGAGCGGCCAAGCACCGTAAAAAATGAAAGCAATCCTGTCTACATTAGATGCGGCGGAGAGGCGACGCGACACAACAAATTCCCAACGTTAAACTGATCGCGCGTTATATTTCTGACGCACTTCAAGTAGCTCGGCGGGGGAGATCGATGAGGCGGACCGGGAAGAGGCGGGGACTTAGTTAAGTTAATATTTTGAATTAATATTAATAAAATAGTATCAGTAATACATTTTGGCGCCCCTATGGATGAGTGGCGCCCCTAGCATTTGCCTATTCCGCCTATGCCACGGGCCGGCCCTGACTTTGAGTAAGGCTGAAAGCGTCTTTCTTTTTAATACATTTCTTGAATGTCTCAATTACAGTAGGCATAGCCTATAGATAATTATGATATTTGTGGCTGCACCGGGGTCCGTCATTACGCTAAATCATGAGCGGTCCATGGCACCTGCTACCCATGGCTGTTAAGAACTGTACAGGCTACATCAATCCATTACAACAATTTCGTGTTATGGGCACTGCCACTGATACAGAGTAGAGCCCTACATTTCTGCCCGAGCACGACGGGCCCCGACTTTTTTACGCCCCTAGGGCCGCGGGCTTCGGGCCAATTTTCCAGTCATAGCCTACCTCAGACGCGGGCCGGGCTTCGGGCTTTTTTAGGCTATAGGACGGCGCTATGCAACACGCATCGCCGCAAATGAGTAAAGCAAGCCAACACGCAAACTGCCACAAGTGAAACTGAAAATAAGCTAAGTTTTAGATGCTCAAAAGCACAATCATCTTCATTAAAATTAATGAGACTAAATGCTCTTACCAGTGTTTAGGTCGCTCGTTCTCATAATGCGGTCTTTGATGTTGAAAAGAGCTGATGAATAAAATACTCATATCGGTTGATTTCGTTGACATGAACTCCGTTAAATGTGCATATAGCACGGGAATTGAAGATCGGATATATATTCATTTCGCGGAGAGGTGTAGCCTAAGGTAAGACAACCAGCATGTTTTTTATTTTTAATTATTTGTTTAGATTGTGTAGCCCGTTTTGTTTGCGCGCGCCGTTGCGATCTGCCTGCCTCATCTTGTCAAAAATGCCTTTTTACTGTGATGGTGGTGATAATAGGCTAAACGTTTAAACGATGCTTTAAGTGTTTTTTATGGATTTAATAAGCAAGACAAGTCAAGTGTTGATTTCAGAGGCTAAAGTGTTGGGTTAACTCACTGTCGGCCGCTGGCCGCTTGGTCGTCACTTTAAAAAGCAAAAACTTTAGTTTAACAAACATTAAATGCTTTAAACATTTTTCTAAATTAACTTAATAAAGAAACAAAATGAAATATATCTACTTTGACATTAAAAACAAAACTGAACTATTTTAATGGCTGTAACTAATGTGTAATAGGGAGGATAAAAAAAACACGGGCTCCAGTGGGACTCTGATAATGAAGTGGTAAAAAAAATGGCAAAAATGAAAAATATTAAAGAATTCGCGGGGCGCTTTCGTCGGCATGAGTAAGATAGGCTATAAGACCCGCAATATGTCTCTCATCTGACATTTTTATTTATTTACATTAGTAAGCTGCAGGACATAGTCTTTCAAAACATGACCTGCGCGAAAGAGAAAAAAAAATGTACCCAGCACTTCTGAAAATGCACTTCTGAATGCTTCTGAAATGTCCCCAGCACATTTCAAACCAAACTGACGCCCATGGAGTTGAGGTGAATTTATTGGGCATGTTTAAATAGATTTCCTCCCCCTTCCCTTCCATGACATTCCCTTTGACACTCCCTGTGGTGTTCTAGAGAGAAAATCAGCCGCACAGTTCTCAGGACCAGTCCGATATAACACCTCAAAGTCAAAGGGTTGTATAGCTAAAAACCAGCGTGTAATACGGGCATTAGCTTTGAAGAAGGTTGCTCGGCATGCTTGATGGCTTCAATCTTCCCGACTTGAGGACGAATAACTCCATGTCCTAGTTTATATCCCAGGTACATAGTTTCCTGTTTGGCAATAGCACACTTGTCCAGACGAATGGTAAGTCCTGCTGATTTTATTCTCACCAGTACCTCTGTCAGATGCTGTAGATGATCCTCCCATGATTCACTGTAAATGACAAAGTCGTCCAGGTATGCGGCTGCAAACTTCTCAGTTCCCCAGAGAATCTGATCAATCACTCTCTGGAATGTACCAGTGTGTAATACGGGCATTAGTGTCCTTCATACGGCCCAACCAAGTTAAAGCCCGATGATCAGTCTCTAGGGTGAACTTGCTACCCAATAGGTAGTATCTAAAGGAATCCAAAGCCCATTTCACAGCTAAACATTCTTTTTCTACCGTTGAGTATCTTGATTCTCTTGGAAGAAGTTTCCTGCTAATGTAGGCAATGGGTTGCAACTCACCAGGTTGTCCTTGCAGAAGTACAGCTCCCAGACCGAACTCTGAAGCATCAGTCTGTACTGTAAATGCCTGATCAAAGTTTGGGCTCTGTAAAACAGGTTCTTTGCACAACGCATCTTTCAAATCCTTGAAAGCACTTTCACATTCTGCAGTCCAAACAATCTTATTGGGTTTATCCTTCTTTGTAAGGTTAGTAAGAGCTACAGCTCTTGCAGAGAAGTGAGGGATGAAACGTCTGTACCATCCAACTAGGCCCAGGAAAGACCGCACCTGCTTCTTTGAAGAAGGTTGCTCGGCATGCTTGATGGCTTCAATCTTCCCGACTTGAGGACGAATAACTCCATGTCCTAGTTTATATCCCAGGTACATAGTTTCCTGTTTGGCAATAGCACACTTGTCCGGACGAATGGTAAGTCCTGCTGATTTTATTCTCACCAGTACCTCTGTCAGATGCTGTAGATGATCCTCCCATGATTCACTGTAAATGACAAAGTCGTCCAGGTATGCGGCTGCAAACTTCTCAGTTCCCCGGAGAATCTGATCAATCATTCTCTGGAATGTAGCAGGTGCCCCGTGCAGTCCGAAGGGTAAGACCCGGAAATGGTAGTGTCCAAAAGGTGTTTTAAAGGCTGTCAACTCCCTGCTGTTTGAGCTCAACGGTATCTGCCTATAGCCTTTGCATAAGTCCAGTGTTGTGAGAAACTTTGCACTACCCAGTTTTTCTATTAAGTCATCAACTCTGGGCATGGGGTATGGGTCAAATTTACTCACTGCATTGAGTTTTCTGAAGTCCAAGCAGAATCTCAGTGTTCCATCCTTCTTCAGAACTAGTACGATGGGATTATTCCATTCGCTGGAAGATGGTTCTATGATTTCCATTTTCAGCATTGCCTCAATCTCTTGCTTCATGGTAAGTACTAATTTCTCTGGAACTCTGTAAACACATTGATGTATTGGTTTACTGTCTTTTAGGTAAATGTGATGTTGGACAAGGTCTGTTTTACCTGGTGTTTTCAGGAATAGTTGGTGAGGGATGCTCTCCAGCAGTTGTCCCCTCTGCTCCGCATTCAAATGTTGCAAATCCAGGAAACAGTCATCCTGCTGAACAGGTAAGTACTGCTCCTCGACTTCATCCTCCTCCTGAACCACCCTCACCAGCAGCTCCTTTACAGCATTTGCTGTCGTCTCTGGCTGGGAAACTTGTTCATGCCACTTTTTCAGCATGTTAATGTGGAAGATCTGCAAAGGTTGATGTCTCGATGAAATTTCAATCTCATACGTCATGGAACCAACTTTCCTTACCAAAAATACTTGCAAAATACTTGCTCTCCCGGTTGAAATGTTCTTGCTCTGGACTTCTTGTCATACCAAGCTTTCTGTTCAATATGTGCCTGTAGCAGATTTTCCTTTCCTGTAAATTCTCTTTCATTTTAAGCACACATGAGAGTAGGTTCTGTTTACGCAACTTGTGGTTGTCTTCCCAACTGTCTCTCAACACATCCAGTGGCCCTCTGACTTGATGAGTGAACAGCAGTAGTAAAATCCGAAAATCCAGTAGTTGCTTGAGGCACTTCTCGATAGGAAAATAAGAGATAGGGCAACCATTTATCCCAGTCTTTGCCAGTCTCGGACACAAACTTGTTCAACATGCTTTTCAGCGTCTGGTTAAATCTGGATAAGGATTAAAATACAACCTAAGGAATTACTACAGCCTTACCTTATCCCTAAGGTTGTAGTAATTCCTACTTTCATCAGGTAAGGTTGCCCATGAATCTCAATGTATACCTCAGCAGTAGGCAATTCTGTTTTGTCCCCATGTACACTGTAATGGTACCCTCAGTCCAGAAATCTCTTGAAGTTCTTACACAACCGGTGTCTACCAAAGCAGTTACTGGCCTACCATTTAGTAACACAGAAACGGTAGGTTCTTTGAATATTTCAGGTGGTAATGTAGCAGTTGGTATATAACATAGTCGAGCTGATTTAGGCTTCTTCAAAGGACAATGTGGACTAGTATGCCCTGGTTCTGCACAATTATAACAAATCACATCCTTTTTGTCTGATGCTTGGTGTATTGTTACAGGTGATTTGGTTCTAGGGTGGGTGGGTTTTATAATCTGGGTTTGTAATTCAGAGTATGAACTACCCCCGGACCCCCCAGACTTACCTCTATTGGATGGTAGGATGCCAGCATACGGAAACGTCCCAGAGGAAACCTTCCTCGCTGTGATGTAGGCCTCAACAAAGCTAGCTGCCTCCCCTGCTGTTGGTGGATTTCGCTCCTTTACCCAAGTTCTTACTTCTGGGAACAACACCAGCATGTACTGCTCTAGTACCAGCGTCTCCAACAGGTCAGTTTTGCTACTTGTTTCTAGTCACACCCATTTGGAAAATAAATCCTTCAGCCGAACGTATAATTCCATTGGGGATTCGTCAACCGGTGTATCCATAGAACGAAATCTCTGTCGATATGTCTCAGCGCTTATTTCATATTTCTTGAGAATCACTTCTTTGACTCTATCATAGTCCAAGGATAGTCCCGGTGACTTTGCTACAAATGCACTACTCGCTTTCCCTGTCAGTAGAGGAATCAAATGAATGGTCCAGTCCTCCTTTGGCCACAAATATACTTCTGCCATTCTCTTAAAAGTGGTTAAGTACCGCTCTATATCATCTTCCTCTTGCAGCTTCAGCAACTGTGGCACCGGAGCCAATCCCTGTGATGCTGATCGGTCTGCAGTGGCAGCATGTCTGGTTCGCTCCATGTCCATCTGCATTTGTGTGACCTGATGGGTAAGTACTTTAAACTGTTGTTCTCGTCGAGCCATGTCTCTTTCTTGTCTCACATCTCTCTCCTTCTGATACTGCAAGAAAGTTTGAAACATACCCGCTAATGCGGTTAGGGCTGCCCCTTCTGTGGTTGCTGGAGGTTCCGAAGCCTGTTGCACACTTCCCTCTCCCTCAGTAGTTCCACTTGTTGCTTGCTCTCCATCCTCAATATCCATGTTCACCATCTGCTGTCCTCTTGTTTTGGGCGGCATTTCGGTCTATTTTGGCCTCTTAATCCCACTTCTGACACCATCTGTTAGCGATTGCACTCGCGATCTGAGGCATAATAAGACCAAGGTGACAGGAATCCGAGTTGAGGTGAATGTATTGGGCACACAGTGCAAATCCCACTGCAAAGTCAAAACAAAGAACTATGTACAAAAAATAATTAAATAAAAATAAAATAAATGTTGGAAAAAAAATTATATATAATTACGTTAAGTTTTTTTGTTAACAACAGCAAGCTGTTCTTAAACAGAATCTTCTATTACTTTGCTTCCACTTCACACTACCAACCTGACCCTCTATAGACTCGACTTCACTCTACCCACCATGTTCTAACTCCAGCAGCCATTTATAGCCTAGGCCACACCCTGGAGTGTACCATTCTACAGGTAAGTTTTACCTCCTCACACATGCACTACTTATCCCCTTAAACATATAAAAACTATATATCCATGATCAAGTTACACTAAAACACAATATAACAATACAACAAATGATTTAACAAAGATAAACCTTGTTTTACAGGAATACTGGATAAAAAAACCCAACATAGTTTCTCCCATTCAGACAGCATGTCCACCATGTTTAAATATTCCACTTTTAAAACACTACAGGTTTGGTCACTGGTGTTTTAAAGCTGGTAAGTTATATTTGTTATACTGTGTAACCCATATTAAATAAAGACTTGAAATTAGGCAAATGTGTATTGTGGTTATTTATAATAACAATAAATGAACAATATTAGCGGCTAATTTTACCCAGACACATTGCACATGTATCCACTACACATTACAAACAAATGCACATTGTATCCCCACATATCTTAAACACATGAAACATAATGCATTCAAACATTCAAAAACATTGCACAAGTCTGTAATGATATCAGTATCAATAACCAGACTGTGTTAATGCTGCAACAATATAGGCCTATGTATGTGTTTGATATGGGGTAAGTGCAAGCAGTCCATTCATGATCACAGGATTACTCCGTGACACATACCATGAAAAGGGGATATTATATTATATATATATATATATATATATATATATATATATATATATATATATATATATATATATATATATATATATATATATATATATATATATATATATATATATATATATGTATATATACAACCCCAAATCAGAAAAAGTTGGGACAGTATGGAAAACGCAAAAAAAAAAAAAAGAAGTGATTTCTAAATTTACTTTGACTTGTATTTCATTGCAGACAATATGAACACAAAATATTTCATGTTTTGTCTGGTCAACTTCATGTCATTTGTAAATATGCATCCTTTCCTGTCATTCAGACCTGCAACACATTTCAAAAAAAGTTGGGACAGGAGCAATTTAGGGCCAGTAATGAGGTAAAATGGTTAAATAATGATGTGATTTGAAACAGGTGATGTCAACAGGTGATTGTAATTATGATTTGGTACAAAAGCAGCATCCAAGAAAGGTCTAATCCTTTAGGAGCAAAGATGGGCCGAGGATCGCCAGTTTGCCAACAAATACGTGAGAAAATTATTGAAATGTTTAAAAACAATGTTCCTCAAAGAAAGATAGGAAGAGATTTGGATATTTCACATTCAACAGTGCATAACATAATTAAAAGATTCAAGGAATCTGGAGGAATTTCAGTGCGTAAAGGACAAGGGCGCAAGCCTAAGCTGAACAACCGTGATCTCCGATCCCTCAGGCGGCACTGCATCAAGAATCGTCATTCATCTATAAGCGATATCACCACATGGGCTCAGGACTACTTTGGCAAACCTTTGTCAAGTACCACAATACGTAGTTACATCCACAAATGCCAGTTAAAACTGTACTGTGCCAAAAGGAAGCCCTATGTTAACAGTGTCCAGAAGCGCCGTCGACTTCTCTGGGCTCGGAGGCATCTGGGATGGACCATCACACAGTGGAAACGTGTACTGTGGTCAGATGAATCAGTATTTGAGGTATTTTTTGGGAGGAATGGACGCCGTGTGCTCCGGACCAAAGAAGAAAAGGATCATCCAGACTGTTTCCAGTGAAAGGTCCAAAAGCCAGGGTCTGTCATGGTATGGGGTTGTGTCAGTGCCCTTGGCAAAGGTAACTTGCACTTCTGTGAAGGCACCATTAATGCTGAAAAGTATGTAAGATTTTGGAGCATAATATGCTGCCTTCAAGAAGACATCTTTTCCAGGGACGTCCATGCATATTTCAACAAGACAATGCAAAACCACATTCTGCACACATTACAAAGTCCTGGCAGCGGAGGAAGAGGGTACGGGTACTTGACTGGCCTGCCTGCAGTCCCGACCTGTCTTCAATAGAGAATGTGTGGCGCATTTTGAAGCGCAAAATGTGACAACGAAGACCCCGTACTGTTGCCCACCTTAAGACTTGTTTGCAGGAAGAATGGGACAAAATTACACCTGAAACACTTCATCACTTGGTGTCTTCAGTCCCTAAACGTCTTTTAAGTGTTGTGAAAAGGAATGGCAACATTACAAAGTAGTAAATACTTTACTGTCCCAACTTTTTTTGAAATGTGTTGCAGGTCTGAATGACAGGAAAGGATGCATATTTACAAATGACATGAAGTTGACCAGACAAAACATGAAATATTTTGTGTTCATATTGTCTGCAATGTAATACAAGTCAAAGTAAATTTTAGAAATCACTTCTTTTTTTTTTATTTGCGTTTTCCATACTGTCCCAACTTTTTCTGATTTGGGGTTGTATATACACGGATCTGTGCTGTAGTCTGTGTGCTGAGCTGTATTGGCTGTGACCATTTTGATAATATCCACAGGTATCATGGATGTTGTGGACAATTTGGAACATTTTGTCTAATGTCAAATAAAGTCGGAGATGGGAGTTTTACTTACTCAAACATTTTCTGAGGGCAGAAAGGAAAATGATAGGTTAACAGATTCAACCAATGAAATTGAAGCATAGGCAGGATCAAGGTTTTTTTTTTTTTAATTGGAGGGATTCTACAGATATCCTTAATCGACGGTTGATGGAAGATTGCGCATCTTGTCAGGTAAGTGAATTTGGGATATATTTTGTTAAAATTCAGAGATAAACAGCCTCTAAAGTTTACTAAGATAATTGGGGAACATTGAAAATGCACAGAACTGACTTAATAATTGTAAATCTCCATCCATTAGCCCAAAAACCGAAAACTAATGACTTGGCCAGAAGGAATTCTGTGTGTAAGCCTTTTCAGCCTTTCTGTGAAGTTCTCCTAATTTATTGATATCTCATTTTAAATCTGACTCCATTAATAATTTTATCTGACTCCAATTCTAAGTGACTCCATAAAGTGTGCTACATTTAGAGTCTATCAGCTGATTTTATGATTAGTTGCGATTTAATTTAGATCGTTGATTTTCTTTGTATCTTCCTAGTTTTTATATTCGTTCATCGAGAGACCCTAAATCGCATAGAGACAGACGCATCCAGACATTGCGCGCTCACGGACACAAAACGGTTACTTCTGTGATTAGTCAGAGGATGCAGGGTGAATATTTTACCTTTAAGTGGTTGCACATGCTCACTCAACAAAAAGTGTAATTTTAATAATATTCACGGACTACAACGTGCTAACCCAGCGATAGTCAGAAATCGGAATATCGTGTACGCTGCGCTCCATGCTTCAGTCGTACCGTCATCGGTGTGATCTATCATAACCCTAGATTTTGCGGTAATAAAGGACTCTACATCGATCCATACTAGAATAACGATTTCGGAACCATACAAGAGAAATCAAGATTAACATTTATTTTGGCCAGACAGGAAAAGTAAATACGTAAGCAAGAATCCATGGTACACAACTGATCAGCGTAAAAACATAAAACACAATTGCAAAGCAATATGAAAATAATTTAAAGGAGTCATCATGTCTGGCACATCTACATGCAGTTTGCACGGGGGGTCTGATTACAGAATATTCCCCCAGAGAGTTAGAACATCCAGCCTTAAATACTCCAACTAGAACAAAATGTTTGTAAATATTTGCAACACCCCCACCTGGTTTTGGGGGAGTGGATCAGATATCTTTGAAGAGACTACTCAAAGGAGAACTCAATTCTCATTAGTTTTCCAATCTTTCTAATACTACCAGTGACTGCAGTGAAACTGGGACCATTTTACCATTCGCACTGAGACCTTTAAAAAGACATTAAACATGAAAAGGATAAAACAAAAAATTTACAAATAACATCATCACTGATATATCTGCATTTGGTGACTTGAAACCAGGACAAGGAGAGGGCAAAATGGGGAGGGGGGAGGAATGTTTGTCAGGGTGTTGTCACAGTTTCTGTGAGATCTTTTCCTCAAGATTAGTGACTTTTATTGTTCAATTACTGAAGTGTGTATCTCAGCTTTTGTCTTAGCACCAAAACCGACTCTTACATAATCATTGTCTAAATATCGGATCGTTTGTATTTTGATTCGACTGCTGGCTCCACTGCACCCAAGCTGCTAATGGGCTAACATTAACGTTAAATGGGGTGAAACCAATACACCAAGCTGTCTGCAAAGCCTGTATATGCGAACACAGCACCTCTGAAATAATTTAATATCCATGTTATTTTTGGTTTACTATATGCTGCTCTTAAAGCAGCAGTTACACCGTGTCTATGTAGACCAGTGTCGCGCCGTGAAGCGTTTAGTGAACTATATGCTGCTCTCAGGGCTGCAGTACTCAATAAGGTAATTTTTTAATTAGTGTAATTGTTCAGTACAAAGGATCCAGGACATGTATGTATGATTTCATACTTTGACTTTAAAAAACAAAACAAAAAAAAACAATTATTTTATTTTTTACTTTTCCAGGTTAAATTGAGAATATTTGGCTTGAAGGGATAAGGCGAAAAGAAAGTAAGAAAGTAAGTGATGTCAGAGTCATTCAAGATGTCATACCTTTTTTTGGGGAGGAGGATGATTTAAAATCATCAGATTTTAATTTTACAGGTGCTGTGGTCAACAAAATGCTTCAACACAATGGACATGATGTTTGCATGAAAGAAGAAAAAAAAAATCGCATTGACCCAGAGTTATTAACCTTCATTGAAATGTGGCTTGATCAAGGACAGTCAATTTCAGAAACACTTTTAAAATGCTTGGACTGGGCAGAGCGTCATGGACATATGGACAAATATACAGTATATGGCGATATTATGTTACACCTGAAGATATACGATTAATCAAGAAGACCAACAATGCTCTTAGTTTTCCTGATGCGAAAGACTGCATTAGTGTGGACAAGCTGATCAGATCAGAGCTGCAGGAAAACACTTGGGGTTACTTGACTGTAACCCTGTTCCCTGATAAAGTGGAACGAGATGCTGCATAAGCTTATGCAAATGGGGATGTCTTTGAGATAACCAGCTGTTGAAAATACTGTGAAAACACGTCAAATGAAATTGACCCGGAGGTATTTATAGCCTCGGCCGGTGACGTCATAGGCACACCTGCCACACAAGGCTATAAATAGTTGAACTTCAGCTGGAGCCATCAGATCTCTTTTGTTTGAAAACCAGTCCTGAAGCATCATCAGCACGGCCTAGCGATGTAGCATCTCGTTCCGCTTTATCAGGGAACAGGGTTACAGTTGAGTAATCAAGTGTTCCCTTTCAAAAGCTACACTCAATGCTGCATAAGCTTATGCAAATGGGAAAAGAATACCCACGCCGCCGTGCTTGATGGTGTCTGAACCTTTTTACGTTTGTGTAGGTGTGCACAAGAACGCAAGACACCTCAGACATTAGCTTGTTATGTTGACTCAAGGACATGAGAGCCCGGAGTGGCATGAGCATCCAAGCTATAAAATCTTATGAATGTGTGCGGAGAGGACCAATCTGCCACATCACAAACACTATGTAAGGGAGCACCCCTTGCTAACGCAGTAGAAGAGGCGACTCCCCTGGTGGAGTGAGCCCTTAACCCTATAGGCAGATGAAAACAACAGAAAAGCAGATGGGAAATAATTAGCATAGCTGCTGTTCAGAATATTAATGCTTTTGATCCGATTTAACTGTAGTATAAAAAGTAATTATAATGTGAATGCTTGGCTAAAGAGATGCATCTTTAATTCTCGATTCCAGAGATTAGGAGCTAAATGTGAAAATGCCCTCCCAATAAAATTGGTGTTATATGATCATATTTTCTTGACCTAGTAAGAACTCTAGCAGCTGCTTTTTGGACTAACTGTAGCTTGTTTATTGATGATGCAGGACAACCAGCTAATAAAGCATTACAGTAATCTAGTCTCGAGGTAATGAATGCATGAACTAACTTTTCTGCATCAGAAATAGATAGCATGTTACATAGTTTAGCAATGTTTCTAAGGTGGAAAAATGCCGTTCTTGTAACATATGAAATATGATTTTCGAAAGACAAGTTGTGGTCTAATATAACACCCAGGTCTTTTACTGTAGTGGATGAAGTGACAGGACATCCTTCCAAGTTAAAGTTGTATTGTGAGAGGCAGTTTTGTTTTTTGGACCAATTTTGGACCAGTTTTTTGGACCAATAAGTAATACCTCCGTTTTATCTGAATTTAATAACAGAAAATTACACGTCATCCAGTATTTAATATCTTCAACACACGCTGTCAGTTTAGATAATTTAGCATTTTCATCTGGTCGTGATGAAATATATAATTGAGTGTCATCAGCATAACAGTGGAAATTAATTCCATGTTTTCTTATAATATTACCAAGTGGCAGCATATATATTGAGAATAGCAGAGGGCCTAGCACGGATCCTTGCGGCACCCCATAGTCTACTGACGTTATCTTTGATTTTTCCCCATTTAGACAGACAAAATGGTAGCGGTCTGATAAGTACGATCTAAACCAGTTTAATGCCTGTCCCTGAACACCAGTGTAATTTTGAATTCGATCTAAGAGTATTTTATGATCTATAGTATCGAACGCAGCACTAAGATCGAGTAGAACTAGTATTGAGATACAGCCTTGGTCAGAAGCTAGAAGTAAATCATTTGTGATTTTAACGAGTGCAGTTTCTGTGCTATGATGCGGCCTGAATCCTGTTTGAAATTTTTCATAGATATAATTTTCTTGCAAGAAAGAGCACAATTGGGCAGACACAACTTTTTCTAGTATTTTAGACATAAATGGAAGATTTGAAATGGGTCTGTAATTTGCTAGGTTATTATGATCTAATTGTGGCTTCTTAATGAGAGGTTTTATGACTGCCAACTTGAATATTCTTGGAACATGACCTAAAGATAAAGACAAATTAATAATATTGAGAAGAGGCTCTTCCACTACAGGTAACAACTCTTTCAGTAATTTAGTGGGTATTGGATCTAATAAACATGTTGTTGGTTTAGATGCAATGATAAGTTTATTTAGCTCTTCCTGTCCTATAGTTGTAAAGCGGTGTAGTAGTTCTTGAGGGGCGATAATTGAGGTTGAATCATAAGACATCATTAAAGATTGTACATTTACAATTTTGTTTCTGATGCTTTCTATTTTCTCAGTGAAGAAATTCATAAAATCATTACTACTAAACTGTAACGGAATATTTTGCTCAGGCGATGCTTGTTTATTTGTTAGTCTAGCCACGGCGTTAAATAAAAACCTTGGATTATTTTGGTTATTTTCTATTAGTTTGCGGAGATGCTCAGCCCTGGCTGCTTTTAGGGCCTTTTTATAACGTGACATACTATCTTTCCACGCGATTCTAAAGACCTCTAAATTAGTTTGTTTCCATTTACGCTCTAAGTTACGAGTTTCTCTCTTGATAACATGTGTAGCACTGTTGTACCATGGTGCTTTAGTTTTCTCTCTAACCTTTTTTAATCTAATTGGTGCAACAATTTCTAATGTACTAGAGAAAATGGTGCTCATACTGCTAGTCATTTCCTCTAGTTCATCTGTTTGTTTGGGTTCACTGAGCAGCTGAGACAGATCAGGTAAGGTATTTGAGAATCTATCTATAGTGGTTGGAAGGATTGTTCTGCCTGGTCGATAACGTGGCGCAACATGACAGATTTCAGCAGTACGCAGTATGCAAGTTACCATGTATTGGTCAGTGACATCATCACTTTGCGGTATAATATCTATATCGGTTGGGTTGGTTCCATGTGATATAATTAAATCTAATGTGTGATTAAGACGATGAGTGGGACCAGTGACGTTTTGCTCGACCCCAAAGGAGTTTAATAGATCTGTAAACGCAGCCTCTAACGCATCATTTGTGTTATCTACGTGTATGTTAAAATCTCCAACAATTAATGCTTTATCGACGTTGACCAATAGATCTGAGAGAAAGTCTGCAAACTCTTTTAGGAAATCAGCATAGGGCCCTGGAGGTCTATATACAGTAGCCAAGGCTAGAGATAATACAGATTTCTTTCTTACATCTAAGAGCGTAACATTTAGCTCTAGTACTTCAAACGAATTAAACCTGTGACCTGTTTTCTGAGTAACATTAAGAATATCTCTATAGATTGTTGCAACACCGCCGCCACGACCAATCAGAGGGGGCTCATGCTTATAACAGTATCCTGGTGGAGTAGACTCATTGAGACCGAAATAATCATTAGGCTTAAGCCAGGTTTCAGTAAGGCAAAGTACATTGAAACTATTATCTGTGACCATTTCATTTACAATAACCGCCTTAGGTGTGAATGATCTAATGTTTAGAAGACCTAGTTTTAGAAATTGTTTTTGTTCACTAATATTGAGATTTTCTGGTTTAATCACAATTAGATTTTTCCTAGATCCTACAGTAGATTTAATGTTTGACCTCACTAAACGAGGAATAGACACCGTTTCTATATAATGTTCTACATTGGTACTTATGTCAATTAAGTTAGGACAAAATGGTTTTTGTTCACTAATATTGAGATTTTCTGGTTTAATCACAATTAGATTTTTCCTAGATCCTACAGTAAATGTAATGTTTGACCTCACTAAACGAGGAATAGACACAGTTTCTATATAATGTTCTACATTGGTACTTATGTCAATTAAGTTAGGACAGCAAAGACTGTGATTTGGACTTTGACTTACTAGTCATATGGTGGTGTGCAACGCCCTGGAGATGTTGTCCGACAGAAGAGCCGCTCCGATTCTGCTGGGGTGAAGGCCATCAGGATGGAAGAGCCTAGGTCGCTCCCAGAACAGATTCCAATTATTTACAAAGAGCAGCTTCTGTTCATTACACCATGACATTAACCATTCATTTAGAGCAAATCATTTACTGAACTTTTCATGTCCTAGTCGGTACGTGGGAAGGGGTCCCGACACGATGATCGTTGCTTCAGGCGATGTTCTGCGCACCGTCTCGACCAGACTCCTGTAGTCCTTCTTCAGAACCTCCGTCTGCCACAGCTTGGTGTCGTTCGTTCCCGCGTGCGGCACGACAGCTCCGATGCGCTCGTCACCGTTCAGGATCTCGGTGTCATACACATTATGTGTCATACATCCATCTTTTAAAGAAACCCCATTTATTGACATAAACTCTCCGAGTGGAGGACACCCTAGCACTTAGGATGGTCTCAATAACTGCAGGAATAAGCCCCAGTGTCCCTCAATTGGTACACATCAGGGGCCAAACATGAAGGTTCCACCGGAGGAGGCCCCGGGGAAGACCTAGGACACGCTGGAGGGATTATGCCTCCCGGAAGACCTGGAGGAAGTGGCTAGGGAGAGGGACCCTTACCATCTCTCTCTCTCTCTCTCTCTCCCCCTTTTTCTTCTCCCTCTTTGTCCTACAAACCTGTCCCTTTACCTAGGTCCCGTCCTCCAGGCCCGCCCAGGATTCCATCCCGAGGGAGGGGTGGAACCAGCCCGAAGTTTTCGGGGGCTTTGCGAGCTCTGCCCAGGGGGGACCAATGCCGCTCCCTCTGCCCCGCTCTCTCCACGCCCATCGCTGGGCCCACTTACCACCACAGGGGTGGCGGGTAGGTCTGGGCCGGCCTGTTGGCGTTGCGGGGACCCAGACCATTTCATCGACAGATGCCCAATGATGGAGGTGGGGAGAATGATCCGGGTCCTGGATGTCCCACAGGCTGCCCCCGGTCAGGCTGGCTGGTACCAGATACCTGTGAGTATTAAGGGGGGTACCTATCCGGCTTTGGTGGATTCGGGATGTAACCAAACCTCGATCCACCAAAGCCTGATTCAGCCCGAGGCATTGGATACAGACCGCATGGTTAAGGTACGGTGCGTGCACGGGGACGTGGTGAAATATCCTGTGGTGTCAGTTGTGATTCAATTTCGGGGTCAAAAACATACTGTAGAGGTGGCCGTTAATCCGCACCTCAGGCATCCGCTCATTCTGGGAACCAATTGGCCGGCTTTTAAGGATTTATTGGGGTATTTGTGTGCGGATGTCTCTTGTAATAAAAGAAAGCTGGAGAAGGCAGCGGCCGTGCAGGTGGGAGAGGCTGAACCTGGACCACTGAGCACTGAATCCGGGGAAACGAGCGCGATTGAGATACTGATTCTCTCAGACCGTGATGACTTTCCCCTGAAGCAGTCTCAGGATGAGTCGTTGAAACATGCATTTGAACAGGTCCGTTCTATTGACGGCCAGTCTATCCAGCCTGACTGACCGCTCTCTTTTCCATATTTTGCTATTATAAAGGACCGGTTGTATAGAGTGATACAAGACACTCAGACAAAAGAAAATACAACCCAGTAATTAGTGCCAAAAACCCGCCGGGAAATGCTTTTCCAGGCGGCTAATTGTAAACCCAAATGACTGGACATTTGGGACAGGGAACAACATTAAATCGTCTCACGGCCCGTTTCTTTTGGCCGGGCATTCACGAGAATGTGCGCAGGTGGTGCGCGTCTTGTCGTGAATGTCAGCTGGTAAACCGCCGGCCTCTCCAAAAGCGCCATTGCGCCCTCTTCCCAGGTCCCCTTCGAAAGAATTGGGATGGACCTCATCGGGCCATTAGAACGATCTGCACGGGGGCATCGTTTTGCATTAGTGATGGTGGACTGTGCAACACGATACCCGGAGGCAGCAGCGCTCCGTAACATTTCGGTGAAAAGTGTTGAGGACGCTCTGTTTCGTTTAATCTCCCGCGTGGGGATCCCGAAGGAGTTCCTCACGGATCAGGGCACGGCGTTTATGTCACATACTTTACGCAAACTGTACGAATTATTGGGCATTAAATCGATTCGTACCAGCGTCTATCACCCATAAACGGACGGACTGGTAGAACGATTTAACCGCAAGTTGAAAACCATGATTCGTAAGTTTGTCCACGAAGACGCCAAAAATTGGGATAAATGGTTAGAACCCCTCCTATTCGCTGTACGCGAGGTCCCGCAAGCCTCCACAGGGTTTTCCCCCTTCGAGCTACTTTACGGATGTCAACCACGCAGGGTGCTAGACATCCTGAAGGAAACTTGGGAGGAGGGACCTTCTGATGGACGAAACGAAATTCAGTATGTCCTGGAACTGAGTACAAAACTTCACACTTTGGGGCAGCTTTCAATGGAGAATTTTTTACAAGCTCAGGACAAACAGATCCGGCTGTATAACAGGGGTGCTAAACTGCGAGAATTTACACTGGGAGAGAAAGTCCTTGTATTGCTGCCCACATCAAGCTCTAAATTACTGGCAAAGTGGCAAGGACCCTTTGAGGTTACACAGCGAGTCGTGGATCGTGGACGGCTCCCGGCCTGAGTCGGGCGGTGGGGGTATGTGCCAGGGGGGGCGTGGTTTAGTGAGGTCCGTGACGGGAGAGAGAGTCGTAAGTGGGTCAAGCAAGCCGTAAGTGGGTCAATTGCAAATAATTAACACCTGTGTCTTGATCCAGTAATGGGCGTGGAGAGACCGGATATAAGCCACCTGAAAGAGAGCTTGCGGGAGAGAGACTGACAGGAGACTCGGGGACACACACACACAAAGAGAGGAGAGCTCTGGAGAGCAACTGGACTGTGTTTGAGAACTTTTGATTTGTTTTGTGAAACACCTGTGAGCGTGTGCTGTGTTAAAAGAGTGTGTGAAACAGAGTAATAAAAGCCACCCGAGTCTCCATTAAGGCGACCCTGCCTTCTTCCTTCCTTACTCATATCGAACTTTGTTCCAAATGCCTTTAATGATTATTCACTCCTTACAACTGATTGTCACCGACTATTTGCATAAAAATACAAGTTTTGTCTTATGATCTGATGTTCCACAGAAACGGATGACTCACGACAGTCTTTCCCAGTGTGAATGTCATGATACCCCAGACTCCAGTTACAGTTACGTTCTCCATAATGATGCCTGGAAACAAATGACTTTCAGCTTAAATAACAGCAATGACTCCTTTATTTACTGTCCATCATTCATACTGCTCAAATGTGATTAAGAGAAAGCTTTACAATATTTTGTGATTTTCATGAATAAAAAATAATTCTGGTGCTTTGATTAATTCTGGTAATTGACATTTTGAATTGTTCTTCTAATGAAATGAGACTTTATCCAATGTTTCTCTCTTCAAAACAAACCTCATTGAAGCGTATTATTGGTGAACACGTATGAAGACACTTCAACAGCTGCTCATCTCTTTCTCAGAGGCGCTTTTCTGTTCTGTAAGTACTCTGTCGTCCTGAGATTCCCTTGTCATACAGACACATTCAACATCCGACTGAAAAAGACTGAGATTGTTTCAGTGATTGGAGCCGTTGTTCCAGCATGTCTGTGGAAATGGAGTCATCATGGCAACAGTTCATAAACTCTGAAGTGAACAATACAAGTGCCCTTATCATCCTCCCTAATGTGCATCTCGATCAGATCGCCCTCTGTTTCTCTATCTTAGAATATTGAAATCAGATAATCTAAAGAAACTAAAATTAGAGAAATATAAGTTCAGTAGCTTTGAATTCAGAAAGACAAAAACTCTCAGTCTCCTTGTGAATGGCGACTCAATCTGTCGATAACTTATACAGAACCAAAACTATTTACATTTTTCCAAAAAAAGTCCAGGCGCTTTTGGCCTCTTTGGATTTTGGATATTTACTGGTGCCAAGCCTCAAAACAGTTCCTATCAGGAACTTCTCCTCAAACTTTCTCCACAAAACTACTAAAAACTGCAGCGCGTCTCTCTCTCTCTCTATCCTCAACACTATTGCCGTGCGTCTCTCTCTCTTCACAATAAAAGAGCTGTGGTTCATGCGTAATGACGCACACCAACGTGGATGACGGATCAGCCTGTCATTGGTCAAACCCTCATCCAAAATGGCAGCTAGCATGGCGCTAGCGGCAAAAATGACGGAAAATTTATAAATTATGGACATCAAGTGGATATATCTTGGATGTAAGCGTTTTGATTTATTGCTGAACAACTCCAAAAAGATGCACATGTTCCAGGCTGGATAGAAAACCTTCTGTAAAGGCTACAAAGACACCAAAGACACCCCCGTGATGGCTAGCTCGTTAGCTTTCTGCTGGAAAAAACGGTAAGAAAATGGATAAAAGTTTCATGAAATAATATAGATATTTATCGGAGGTGCCGTGTGACGTCGTGGGCGATGCCGTCGGGCTCTGAGGGTTAAATCGTCTCACGGCCCGTTTCTTTTGGCCGGGCATTCACGAGAATGTGCGCAGGTGGTGCGCGTCTTGTCGTGAATGTCAGCTGGTAAACCGCCGGCCTCTCCAAAAGCGCCATTGCGCCCTCTTCCCAGGTCCCCTTCGAAAGAATTGGGATGGACCTCATCGGGCCATTAGAACGATCTGCACGGGGGCATCGTTTTGCATTAGTGATGGTGGACTATGCAACACGATACCCGGAGGCAGTAGCGCTCCGTAACATTTCGGCGAAAAGTGTTGAGGACGCTCTGTTTCGTTTAATCTCCCGCGTGGGGATCCCGAAGGAGTTCCTCACGGATCAGCGCACGGAGTTTATGTCACATACTTTACGCAAACTGTACGAATTATTGGGCATTAAATCGATTCGTACCAGCGTCTATCACCCATAAACGGACGGACTGGAAGAACGATTTAACCGCAAGTTGAAAACCATGATTCGTAAGTTTGTCCACGAAGACGTCAAAAATTGGGATAAATGGTTAGAACCCCTCCTATTCGCTGTACGCGAGGTCCCGCAAGCCTCCACAGGGTTTTCCCCCTTCGAGCTACTTTACGGATGTCAACCACGCAGGGTGCTAGACATCCTGAAGGAAACTTGGGAGGAGGGACCTTCTGATGGACGAAACGAAATTCAGTATGTCCTGGAACTGAGTACAAAACTTCACACTTTGGGGCGGCTTTCAATGGAGAATTTGTTACAAGCTCAGGACAAACAGACCCGGCTGTATAACAGGGGTGCTAAACTGCGAGAATTTACACTGGGAGAGAAAGTCCTTGTATTGCTGCCCACATCAAGCTCTAAATTACTGGCAAAGTGGCAAGGACCCTTTGAGGTTACACAGCGAGTTGTGGATCGTGGACGGCTCCCGGCCTGAGTCGGGCGGTGGGGGTATGTGCCAGGTGGGGGGGGGTTTAGTGAGGTCCGTGACGGGAGAGAGAGTCGTAAGTGGGTCAAGCAAGCTGTAAGTGGGTCAATTGCAAATAATTAACACCTGTGTCTTGTTCCAGTAATGGGCGTGGAGAGACCGGATATAAGCCACCTGAAAGAGAGCTTCCGGGAGAGAGACTGACAGGAGACTCGGGGACACACACACACAAAGAGAGGAGAGCTCTGGAGAGCAACTGGACTGTGTTTGAGAACTTTTGATTTGTTTTGTGAAACACCTGTGAGCGTGTGCTGTGTTAAAAGAGTGTGTGAAACAGAGTAATAAAAGCCACCCGAGTCTCCATTAAGGCGACCCTGCCTTCTTCCTTCCTTACTCATATCGAACTTTGTTCCAAATGCCTTTAATGATTATTCACTCCTTACAACTGATTGTCACCGACTATTTGCATAAAAATACAAGTTTTGTCTTATGATCTGATGTTCCACAGAAACGGATGACTCACGACAGTCTTTCCCAGTGTGAATGTCATGATACCCCAGACTCCAGTTACAGTTACGTTCTCCATAATGATGCCTGGAAACAAATGACTTTCAGCTTAAATAACAGCAATGACTCCTTTATTTACTGTCCATCATTCATACTGCTCAAATGTGATTAAGAGAAAGCTTTACAATATTTTGTGATTTTCATGAATAAAAAATAATTCTGGTGCTTTGATTAATTCTGGTAATTGACATTTTGAATTGTTCTTCTAATGAAATGAGACTTTATCCAATGTTTCTCTCTTCAAAACAAACCTCATTGAAGCGTATTATTGGTGAACACGTATGAAGACACTTCAACAGCTGCTCATCTCTTTCTCAGAGGCGCTTTTCTGTTCTGTAAGTACTCTGTCGTCCTGAGATTCCCTTGTCATACAGACACATTCAACATCCGACTGAAAAAGACTGAGATTGTTTCAGTGATTGGAGCCGTTGTTCCAGCATGTCTGTGGAAATGGAGTCATCATGGCAACAGTTCATAAACTCTGAAGTGAACAATACAAGTGCCCTTATCATCCTCCCTAATGTGCATCTCGATCAGATCGCCCTCTGTTTCTCTATCTTAGAATATTGAAATCAGATAATCTAAAGAAACTAAAATTAGAGAAATATAAGTTCAGTAGCTTTGAACTAGAGGAAATGGCTAGCAGTATGAGCACGATTTTATCTAGCACATTAGAAATTGTTGCACCAATTAGATTAAAAAAGGTTAGAGAGAAACCTAAAGCACCATGGTACAACAGTGCTACACATGTTATCAAGAGAGAAACTCGTAACTTAGAGCGTAAATGGAAACAAACAAATTTAGAGGTCTTTAGAATCGCGTGGAAAGATAGTATGTCACGTTATAAAAAGGCCCTAAAAGCAGCCAGGGCTGAGCATCTCCGCAAAATAATAGAAAATAATCAAAATAACCCAAGGTTTTTATTTAACATCGTGGCTAGACTAACAAATAAACAAGCATCGCCTGAACAAAATATTCCGTCACAGTTTAGTAGTAATGATTTTATGAACTTCTTCACTGAAAAAATAGAAAGCATCAGAAACAAAATTGTAAATGTACAATCTTTAATGATGTCTTATGATTCAACCACAACTATCGCCCGTCAAGAACTACTACACCGCTTTACAACTATAGGACAGGAAGAGCTAAACAAACTTATCATTGCATCTAAACCAACAACATGTTTATTAGATCCAATACCCACTAAACTACTGAAAGAATTGTTACCTGTAGTGGAAGAGCCTCTTCTCAATATTATTAACTCATCTTTATCTTTAGGTCATGTTCCAAGAATATTCAAGTTGGCAGTCATAAAACCTCTCATTAAGAAGCCACAATTAGATCATAATAACCTAGCAAATTACAGACCAATTTCAAATCTTCCATTTATGTCTAAAATACTAGAAAAAGTTGTGTCCGCTCAATTGTGCGCTTTCTTGCAAGAAAATGATATCTATGAAAAATTTCAAACAGGATTCAGGCCGCATCATAGCACAGAAACTGCACTCGTTAAAATCACAAATGATTTACTTCTAGCTTCTGACCAAGGCTGTATCTCAATACTAGTTCTACTAGTTCACCACGGGGTTTTCCCCCTTCGAGCTGCTTTACGGATGTCAACCACGCAGGGTGCTAGACATCCTGAGGGAAACTTGGGAGGAGGGACCTTCTGATGGTCGAAACGAAATTCAGTATGTCCTGGAACTGAGTACAAAACTTCACACTTTGGGGCGGCTTTCAATGGAGAATTTGTTACAAGCTCAGGACAAACAGACCCGGCTGTATAACAGGGGTGCTAAACTGCGAGAATTTACACTGGGAGAGAAAGTCCTTGTATTTCTGCCCACATCAAGCTCTAAATTATGGCAAAGTGGCAAGGACCCTTTGAGGTTACACAGCGAGTCGTGGATCGTGGACGGCTCCCGGCCTGAGTCGGGCGGTGGGGGTATGTGCCAGGTGGGGGGGGGTTTAGTGAGGTCCGTGACGGGAGAGAGAGTCGTAAGTGGGTCAAGCAAGCCGTAAGTGGGTCAATTGCAAATAATTAACACCTGTGTCTTGTTCCAGTAATGGGCGTGGAGAGACCGGATATAAGCCACCTGAAAGAGAGCTTCCGGGAGAGAGACTGACAGGAGACTCGGGGACACACACACACAAAGAGAGGAGAGCTCTGGAGAGCAACTGGACTGTGTTTGAGAACTTTTGATTTGTTTTGTGAAACACCTGTGAGCGTGTGCTGTGTTAAAAGAGTGTGTGAAACAGAGTAATAAAAGCCACCCGAGTCTCCATTAAGGCGACCCTGCCTTCTTCCTTCCTTACTCATATCGAACTTTGTTCCAAATGCCTTTAATGATTATTCACTCCTTACAACTGATTGTCACCGACTATTTGCATAAAAATACAAGTTTTGTCTTATGATCTGATGTTCCACAGAAACGGATGACTCACGACAGTCTTTCCCAGTGTGAATGTCATGATACCCCAGACTCCAGTTACAGTTACGTTCTCCATAATGATGCCTGGAAACAAATGACTTTCAGCTTAAATAACAGCAATGACTCCTTTATTTACTGTCCATCATTCATACTGCTCAAATGTGATTAAGAGAAAGCTTTACAATATTTTGTGATTTTCATGAATAAAAAATAATTCTGGTGCTTTGATTAATTCTGGTAATTGACATTTTGAATTGTTCTTCTGATGAAATGAGACTTTATCCAATGTTTCTCTCTTCAAAACAAACCTCATTGAAGCGTATTATTGGTGAACACGTATGAAGACACTTCAACAGCTGCTCATCTCTTTCTCAGAGGCGCTTTTCTGTTCTGTAAGTACTCTGTCGTCCTGAGATTCCCTTGTCATACAGACACATTCAACATCCGACTGAAAAAGACTGAGATTGTTTCAGTGTTTCAGGAAATGGCTAGCAGTATGAGCACGATTTTATCTAGCACATTAGAAATTGTTGCACCAATTAGATTAAAAAAGGTTAGAGAGAAACCTAAAGCACCATGGTACAACAGTGCTACACATGTTATCAAGAGAGAAACTCGTAACTTAGAGCGTAAATGGAAACAAACAAATTTAGAGGTCTTTAGAATCGCGTGGAAAGATAGTATGTCACGTTATAAAAAGGCCCTAAAAGCAGCCAGGGCTGAGCATCTCCGCAAAATAATAGAAAATAATCAAAATAACCCAAGGTTTTTATTTAACATCGTGGCTAGACTAACAAATAAACAAGCATCGCCTGAACAAAATATTCCGTCACAGTTTAGTAGTAATGATTTTATGAACTTCTTCACTGAAAAAATAGAAAGCATCAGAAACAAAATTGTAAATGTACAATCTTTAATGATGTCTTATGATTCAACCACAACTATCGCCCGTCAAGAACTACTACACCGCTTTACAACTATAGGACAGGAAGAGCTAAACAAACTTATCATTGCATCTAAACCAACAACATGTTTATTAGATCCAATACCCACTAAACTACTGAAAGAATTGTTACCTGTAGTGGAAGAGCCTCTTCTCAATATTATTAACTCATCTTTATCTTTAGGTCATGTTCCAAGAATATTCAAGTTGGCAGTCATAAAACCTCTCATTAAGAAGCCACAATTAGATCATAATAACCTAGCAAATTACAGACCAATTTCAAATCTTCCATTTATGTCTAAAATACTAGAAAAAGTTGTGTCCGCTCAATTGTGCGCTTTCTTGCAAGAAAATGATATCTATGAAAAATTTCAAACAGGATTCAGGCCGCATCATAGCACAGAAACTGCACTCGTTAAAATCACAAATGATTTACTTCTAGCTTCTGACCAAGGCTGTATCTCAATACTAGTTCTACTCGATCTTAGTGCTGCGTTTGATACTATAGATCATAAAATACTCTTAGATCGACTTCGAAATTATACTGGTGTTCAGGGACAGGCATTAAACTGGTTTAGATCGTACTTATCAGACCGCTACCATTTTGTCTGTCTAAATGGGGAAAAATCAAAGATAACGTCAGTAGACTATGGGGTGCCGCAAGGATCCGTGCTAGGCCCTCTGCTATTCTCTATATATATGCTGCCGCTTGGTAATATTATAAGAAAACATGGAATTAATTTCCACTGTTATGCTGATGACACTCAATTATATATTTCATCACGACCGGATGAAAACGCTAAATTATCTAAACTGACAGTGTGTGTTGAAGATATTAAATACTGGATGACGTGTAATTTTCTGCTATTAAATTCAGATAAAACGGAGGTGTTACTTATTGGTCCAAAAAACTGCCCACAAAACCTCTCGCAATACAATTTTACCTTGGAAGGATGTCCTGTCACTTTATCCACTACAGTAAAAGACCTGGGTGTTATATTAGACCGCAACCTGACATTCGAAAATCATATTTCATATGTTACAAGAACGGCATTTTTCCATCTTAGAAACATTGCTAAGCTACGTAACATGCTATCTATTTCTGATGCAGAAAAGTTAGTTCATGCATTCATGACCTCGAGATTAGATTACTGTAATGCTTTATTAGCTGGTTGTCCTGCATCCTCAATAAACAAACTACAGTTAGTCCAAAACGCGGCTGCTAGAGTTCTTACTAGGTCAAGAAAATATGATCATATAACACCAATTTTATCATCTCTACACTGCTTACCTGTGAAGTTCCGTATCAATTACAAACTATTGCTACTGACCTATAAAGCCCTAAATGGTTTAGCTCCAGTGTATCTAACGGATCTTCTATCGCCCTACAATCCATCGCGCTCTTTAAGATCACTAAACTCTAGGCTTCTGGTCATTCCTAGGATATCTAAGTCCACTAAAGGAGGGAGGGCTTTTTCACATTTAGCTCCTAAACTCTGGAATAGTCTTCCTGATATTGTTCGAGGTTCAGACTCGCTGTCCCAGTTTAAAACTAGATTAAAGACGCATCTCTTTAGCCAAGCATTCACATTATAATTATCTTTTTATACTACAGTTAAATCGGATCAAAAGCATTAATATTCTGAACAGCAGCTACGCTAATCATTTCCCATCTGCTTTTCTGTTGTTATCTCGGGACACTAGTCCCGAGGTAAATAGTTCATCAGCTCCAGTTTGTATCCAGCCTCTCATGGAGACTTCGGATGCCCCGACACCTGTGATGAGACGACTCCACGCCTGTGAAGAGACGACTCAACGCCAGCGTTGTTATGGCCTAAATTAATACACGATTGATTAACTTTTTCGAACATTATTCTTTAACATTGTCTTTCTAACATTTTTACTGTACATCTATGAAATGCACTTTCTGTAAAGCTGCTTTGAAACAATGTGTATTGTGAAAAGCGCTATACAAATAAATTTGAATTGAATTGAAATGAATTCAGAAAGACAAAAACTCTCACTCTCCTTGTGAATGGCGACTCAATCTGTCGCACTTAAGGGGAAAATTAAGCATGAAATACAGGACAGATTATGATTATTGGACATTTTAAATAATACACTTTTTAAGTCTAGCACAATATTATATTTCCAAATGAATTCTGGATATGACAAGAATATGGAAAAGGGCAGATTTTATTTCATTCAGTAAGTTTATTATTGTATCAGAGAAATACTAAAAGGTTATAATACACGCAGGATTGAATACAGAAGTTGTTTTGAAAAAAATTCAAGTAACAAACGTCCTGTAAACATTTGTAATACACTATATCGCAACTGCCTCAGAGAGAGTTGGACTTATAACACGAAGGTTGTGGATTTGATTCTCAACATCAGCAGGAAACGCCTGAGGTTTCCTTAAGCAAGGCACCAAACCCCCAATCTGCCCACTGCTCCGGGTGTGTGTGTGTGTGTTTCACTACTCACTGCTCCTAATGTGTGTGCACTAAGTATGAGTTACCATCGTGTCACTTCACTTTCACAAATGGCTGCTCCCTCTACTGGAAAGATGTTGAAACAGAAAATTGAAAATATTAAAAGCATTTTTCATCATTCAAAAATAAATTATGCCAGTACTTATGCATGCATATCTCTCTCTCTTTTTTTTGGTGAAGAGTATAATTCTAACATCTACAAACAGTTCTGCAAAAATAATATCAGATTATATATAAAAGCTGTGGAGCACATCAACATCTTATTCAGAATAAAAGCTGAACCATATTATGGACCATCAGTGTTGCCGTGTTGAGTTTAAGATGCTCAAACAAGCAGTGTGATGTTACACACATCACCTTAAAACGGTTTACATCTAAACTGTTGCCATTTGTGAAAACGGCCATAAATGCAATGAAGCACAAACGTCTAAGAAAACATTTTACACAGTTATAAAATAATCTCTAGGACTGAAAGCTGCATGCTTTGGCTGTCTTCATTCATTTGTTTGGCGAGACAAAGGGGAAAAAATATCAGAAATCCATATTATCATCAAAGAACCAAGACCACCAATTCATTTTAGGTTTTAACATTTTTGATACATGACTTGTAAAATGTGAAACCTGTACAACTCGCCTGAAATAAACGTGAAAATGTCTCTTTAGCAAAAACACTAGACGGCCCTTTTTTAACAATTCAAGTTAGCATATTTACTTTAGAAGCCCTAAAGAAATACTAAAAATAAAATACAACTATATAAACTATTACTGAGAAAAATTGGGATTATATTTAGAAGAGGAAAGACAGTTTACAGATGGATTTTGTCCTTTTCCAAAACACAGTTAATGCAACAGAAACCCACTGTTGATTATGACTGAAGGTGATGATAAAACATGAATGTGGTTTACAGTCTGCTGGCTAGATTCATCTCTGGGACTCTGATGGGCGGATTCTTCAAAAGTGTTCACACCTGTTCCCTTATCATGAGCCTCATCTCTCTAGATCTGCATTGGTTGTTTCTCCTGCTTGTTGATTCCAGAGAGTTTATTGGCATCACCAGATCTCAAATCGTGGGTCTGTGAGGAAGAGCTCTCTGGATTCAATTCTGTTGTTGAAGAGCCTACAGAGATACAAACACACATTGATATCAGCAACAGCCAGCTGACACAAACACACCAGCATGAACAGAAATCAGATGTGTAAACATATAAATTGTGTCAATGTATTTTTTCTAAATGGATAAATTGTAGTAGATAGCAAAATAAACGCATGCAAATAAAATGGCCTTGTATAAAAGAGAAAGAACTTCAACTGATTTTTGAGACTCATGTCTGTTACATACTAAGGAAGACTTCAGTTCAAATAACTTTAGAAGAGAATGTGATTCTGTGATGTTCAGACACACACCTCACTGTCTTTATGTTACTGTTGAGAGAGACGATACTGTAGATTTTCTGAGCCCCAGCGTCAGTGATGCTATTGCCACTAAAACTGCAGATCAAACAAACAAATCAGACAAAAATATTACATTATACTACAGATTATAGTTTGTTTCTCAGTCCCTCACTCAATGTTTTGTGCTTTGTGGAGGTTTGGGAGCAGCAGATCCAGGCTGTGATCAGTGAGACGACACTGACTCAGATCCAGTTCAGTCAGTCCTTCAGAATATTCCAGAACCAGCACCAGACCTCTACAGACCTGCGGCTCCAGATGAGTCTGACTGAGGTCGACCTCGCCACCCAGAGCTCGAGAAAGAGACTCGGCTTCCTCACGCCTCACATGAGCCAGAAGCTGAAGCAGCAGAGATTTATCACAGCTGAAAGACAGAGCAAGAGATGATTATAGATCCTTTAGTCTGTTTGTGTATGAATGTATTGGGTTCATGTTTCTCACCAGAGTTTAACAGAATGTAACACTGGGAACAGCTGGTCCAGTCCAGCTGTGTTAATGTCACAGTCCTGTAGAATCAGCTGTGTGTGTGTGTCTGTGTGTGTGTGAGCTCTCTGAATGACTGTGCTCATCACACGGCAGTCCTCAGTGGTCAGATGTAGAGTCTCAGAGTCTGTGTTTGCGGTCAGATCCAGAGCAGAACGGCAGGAGAAGTCCAGCTTGTGCTGCAGGACGGAGAGCAGAAGTGCTGATGCCTCCTGCTGGACATCAGAGACACTGCAGCAGTGAAGCATCCTCAGTAACAGCAGCCGGTCAACACTGAACACAGACAAACACCAAGTCAACACACATTCTATATCAATATCATCAAGAATCTTAAATTGTAGCTTAGTGTAAGTGTTTTGCTCAAGGTTATTATAGTAATAGTTTGTGATCTTTAACCAATAAGTACGGATGTGATTCCTAAAGGATTAGTTCACTTCAGAATTCAAAGTTCTTGATATTTGACTGACCTCCATGTCATCTAAGATGCTCATGTCTTTCTTCAGTTGGAAAGAAATTAAGTTTTTTGAGTTTTTTTGAGGAAAACATTAATATATAATGAACATCAAATGGGTTGAAGGTCCAAATCAATGCAGTTTCAAAGGGCTTCAGAGGCTCTGCATGATCCCATCCGAGGAATAGGGTCTTATCTAGCAAAACGATTGATCAATTGAAAAAAATAAAATAAAAATGTATATACTTTTTAAAATCACAAATGCTCTACTTCGGTGTTGTGCTTCTTCACGGCGTATGACGTCTTCACGTATGTGGAAGTACCGACCCAGTGCCGAAAAACTCCATCTCATGTTCTCCTTCACAGACATCGTTGTTTTACCTTTATTTTAGTAAAGGACATTTGATTAAGTCTTTGAACGTTCGTTTTAACACTGGGTCGGTACTTCCACGTACATCACAGGTGTGACCTTTCCGACGTGATGACGTCATACGTCGTGCAAAAGCAGAACACCGAAGTCGAGCATTTGTGGTTAAAAAGTATAATTCGTGTCGCTAGATAAGACCCTATTCCTCGGCCGGAATTGTGTAGAGCCCTTTGAAACTGCATTGATTTGGACCTTCAACCCATTGGTTGCCATTGAAGTCCATTATATGGAGAAAAATCCTGGAATGTTTTCCTCAAAAAACTTCATTTCTTTTTGACTGAAGAAAGAAAGACATGAGCATCTTAGATGACATGGGGGTGTGTAAATTATCAGGACATTTTAATTCTAAAGTGAACAATTCCTTTAGGAATTCAATGATTCCAATTCCTCTCCTCTTTCCATTCTGGTAATGAATTTTCCAGTATTTCTGAGGGATAAATGGTTGGAAACAAGAAATACATTGAAATGTCAAAAGATGATGATAACAATAATTTCAACAAGTGTGTTTACACTTTTAATCTAAAGGTGCTACCATAAATCCAATCCAATAACTGTCCATAAATGCATATTAAATGGTATTAAAATAAGATATAAATACAGTATATACAGTATATATATATACAGATAAACAGAAAAAAACTGAGACAAAATCCAGAAGAACTGCGGCAGCGTCGGCAAAGCTCCCTGAAAAACTATGAGCAAGTGTACAAAACAAAAGCTGTTTTAAACGCAAAGGGTGGTCACACCAAACACTGATTTGATTTAGTTAATAGAAGTTAATTGATTAAAAATGTTTTACAAAATCTACTTATGACATTATTTTTGAAAACTTCCTGACTTTACAGCATTTTTACACAAGTGTCTAAGTACTGTAGCTTTGCAGGAGGGTTTCTTCAAGCGTCCTGGAGACGTTGCCGCAGTTCTTCTGGATTTTGTCTCAGTTTTTTCTGTTTCTTCATGTAATCCCAGACGGACTCGATGATGGTGATCATACCTCTGTTGTCAGACTCATTCTGCATATAAAAATCTCACTGGAATGGATTATTACAATTAATGGCAAAATGAATGTTTGAAAATGTAAACTGATATTACCTACAGACACACTATTACAAAAGATATAACTGGCTTAAAACCATTTTTGGGGCTATATATAAATACAGTATATATACACATACATACATTATATATATATACACATATATATATATATATATATATATATATTTTTTTTTTTTTTTTGTAAAATACTAATGACAAAATAATCTGCTTTAACTAATAACAATGCAACCCTCCCACAAGGCTTCGACATCACCATAAAAGCTAGTCAATATAACACACATGCAGACAAGAGAAACAGGAAAAGAAAGAGAGATGGATATGAATCTCAATTGGAAGGCTGCGTCCTAGTAAATCTGCATATCTAGGCTGCTTTTACATCAAGCGCCATCGAAAACCATCCCAATTTTGAAGGATCCTTAAAGCCAGCCTTCGTTTTACATCATTCCTGCACCACAATCACAAACTGAGCTCATCCAATTTTTCTATGTAACAAGGACAAAATATATATAAACAAAAAAATGTAGATGAATGCATTGTTTTCTTTTGTTGTAAATTAGTCACAATGATAAACTGTCCATAAATGTAAACACTGGGAGACCACAGACTGTTGTCATTCACTGTACGTCATTAATATAAAGTTAGTTAACAAAGACTTTCAATATAATTTTCAAAGTTGATTTTAATAGTATTTTCATGCTGTGAAATGGAGTGGAGCCCTTCAGCTCCAACCCTAATTAAACACACCTGAACCAGCCAATCAAAGTCTTACTTGACAGACTAGAAATTTCCAGGCGAGTGTGTTGAGGCAATTTGGAGCTAATCTTTGCAGGACCCTCCAGGAGCAGGGTTTGACAGTCCTGTACTAGACCTTCTCAATCTACTGTTCAATGCTGGGCAGGACTCTAGCCTAGACGCCTCAGAAGAACTGGTAAAGGACGGACGCAGCCTTCACACTGAGAAGCACCCATAGAGAAAAGCAGCGAGACCTGAGGCTGGAGACATGTCTGAAGAGAGGCACAATGCTCTCCAGCTCTTCCTCTGGTATGGAGGTCCACAGCAGGTCGAGTGAAACTGCAGTGCAGTGCTGGAGTGTGAAGCGCAGGGCCGCACAGTGGACAGAGTCCAGCTCTCGGCTCTGAAGGCTGATGTAGTTCTCCACTGAACTCAACAGACTGGACACAAATCCAACAGAGCCGCTCTCATAGATCTCTCTGATCACAGACAGCATGAAGGTGGAGCTCATCCTGTACAGACATCATACAAATCTTCATGATTAATCTTGTACTTTTATCATTTATTATTCAGTTCAAGATTTATGTGAAATAATAAACATTGCCATTCATTTCGAGGTTTTCTATCATTTCTAAAGTGTTTTTGAGATAATAAATTGTTGAGTAGTTTACCGTTTGAACTTAATCCTGTTCAGAAACGGCAGAATGCTTCTGATGTTGTATTGATTGTTGCTCTTTCTGAAGTTCACAGTGATAAGTTGAATTCTGTGCTGCAGGAAATAGTGAAGCTCTTCCCAGCTCAAGGAACAGGAAGTCAGATCTCCGCCCACTTTCTGCAGGAAGTGCTGAGTCAGTTCTTCTTCCTGAGCTTCATAGACACATTCAACCAGCTTCTGGAGACTCTCTTTAGATGGTCTACACATACAGAATTCACTGTTATATTTTTATGCCATGATAAATAGAAAGTCAAACACTGTTGAAATTGGTTGTATATAGTCTTATTACCTGAGAGTCAGCGGGCCCTGATGACACAGTAGGACAGATAGAGAAACAGACTGCATCTTGTATTCAGTCAGGTTCAAACACTGGACAGTCCAGAGTCTCAGAAAGACGGCCAAACTGCTCAGGACTCGGGACCGCTTACTCTCTGACGGCCGTTCATCATTCGGATCAAGTGTAAGTTCATTCACAGTGACGGGAGTTTGAATCCTCATAGACCTCAACATCTGCACGATTCTCACCACCATATAACCACTCAGCCTAGAAAAAAACAACACGCACTGTAAATATTAGCAAATCTCAATTTAGGAAAATGAATCCCGATCAACATGTGAAATGTTTATTTATACTCCTGTCTGTACCTGAGTGTGTGTATGTGTGTGATGTGTCTGAAGAGAAGCCTTGTTCCTCTTATAGAGATGGCTTCAGGTTTTAGGCTGAGGTTGAGTCTGTCAGAAGAGAAACGTAAGACTCTCCCCACAGACCTGCAGGATTTGCTGGGTAAACGTCCTTCCAGACTGACGGAGAAGCCAAGAACCTCCAACAGTGAAGTCACCAGCTCTGGATTCTCTCTGAACTGGACCGCTTTAACTAAAGTTAACAAACACTGTGCAGAACAGCTGAAAATATAATAAATACTAGATTAAAATGACTAGATACATTAACATGACCCATTACAATTGGAAAAAGAAATTGTGTAAAAGATCTCAAGACTCTTAGGGCCAGTTCGGTTCACTTCACACAGAAAGTGTTTTTCTATTCCACAGTTTAATCATGTGTTT